>NC_030424.2:14465000-14765000 GCF_001660625.3 Ictalurus punctatus | reverse complement strand
AAAGACAACCTCTGGATATGACGCTGAGCACGTGCACTCAACTTCTTTGGTCGACCATGGCAAGGCCTGTTCTGAGTGGAACCTGTCCTGTTAAACCGCTGTATGGTCTTGGCCACCGTGCTGCAGCTCAGTTTCAGGAACTTGGCAATCTTCTTATAGCCTAGGCCATCTTTATGTAGAGCAACAATTCTTTTTTTCAGATCCTCAGAGAGTTCTTTGCAATGAGGTGCCATATTGAACTTCCAGTGACCAGTATGAGGGAGTGTGAGAGCGATGACACCAAATTTAACACACCTGCTCCCCATTTACACCTGAAACCTTGTAACACTAACAAGTCACATGACACCGGGGAGGGAAAATGGCTAATTTGGCCCAATTTGGACATTTTCACTTAGGGGTGTACTCACTTTTGTTGCCAGCGGTCTAGACATTAATGGCTATGTGTTGAGTTATTTTGAGGGGACAGCAAATTTACACTGTTACACAAGCTGTACACTCAATACTTTACATTGTAGCAAAGTGTCATTTCTTCAGTGTTGTCACATGAAAAGATATGATCAAATATTTACAAAAATGTGAGGGGTGTACTCACTTTTGTAAGATACTGTACATATATCAAAAATAATTCAGCCAAAAAAGAAAAAAAAGAGAGAAGATTAGAAGATAGACTTTATTGGCACCAGTGCTTGAAGTCACCACCATCTGCTCAGTAGCCCTGAGCCTTAATCACTGAGGCTTTATTACACCCCAATACATAACATCTGAAAGTGTTAAAAGTTTAAAACATATTGCTAACTCTCCAAATTTGACAAAACTTTGACATTACCTATGTTGAACAAATATTTTTTAAAGAATTACTGCCAACATCAGAAAGAGAGAAACTGTCTACATATGCCTTTGTTTATCCCCAAAACCATTTGTAGGCAGGGCTAGTGCTGAGCCAGGAAGGAGCATAAAAAGTGAGCACACACAAACACTTCCTTTTCCCTTGTTTTTGCAGTGTATCGGAGGAATGTGTGTGCTCGGCCTGTTGCAGCCTATCTGAGTTTTCAGCCCTCTGGCTGCGTGTCAGTCCAGCTGTCTGATGCCAAATAATTTAGGGCCTTAAAAACAACATATATTAATCCTGAAAGAGCGTGTATGACACTTACACTCGCCTGGGAAGCATGGGTATTTACTCGCTTATTCTGTCAAACATTCACGCACAAGCTTCTATTGACAGTTCACCTTGGAATGCAATGGCATGGGGAGTCGGCTGGGATTTATTTGTGTAGCTTGACACCCCAGTCTATCACACATAGCGTGCATTTCTGACATGGCAACTGTATGTGTGTGTAAAACATGACTGGAACTTTCCTGAATATAAGTGCATCGTGGTTTGAAGCTGATTATCAGTGTTGAGTTTGGCACCAGGGCCTTGGACCTCTTTGCATGTTATGCATCCAAAGTCTTGCGCAGAGTCCCTACTCCCAGCATTACAATGTCATGCACTAAAATCACAGACTGTCTGGCTGGGAGAATAATCAGCAGTCTTTATTACATAAATGACTAGAAAGTGGACAAAGGGCACATGGAATTACATGCAGCCTGTTCAAAGACAATAGCACAGGCATGTCAATCTCCAGGCTTCTGCTGTTAATAATAGAGCACCATATTGCTCTTAATCAATGTCTGTAAGACAAATTTTGTATGAAATTCTTTTGGTAAATGCTAAATGACCTGTTAAAACAGGGGTTAGGCATATTCTTGCTGAATTTAATTGGAGAAAAAAAAGGTGGTTTTTTTTTTGTTTTTTTTTGTTTTGTTTTTTTACATTACTGAACACTACCTGGATTTGCTCCTTTTCTATATTTTTATACATCATGTTGTGTGTTTACCTCTCCACTTTTCCCTCTATTGTTGTGATGCCATCAGATATGAATTGCTCTGGGCTAGGTCCTAAAAACACTCTTTAGATTGAAGCTTTCAACTTCCTTTCTTCTCCATTCTACATTGAATGCAACTGTGGATGTCTGCCCTTGTCTTTTTTTTTTACTTTGTCCCCTGGAAGAAAAAAAAAGGACAGTGAGGGCCAGATTACTTTTGTCAGCGAACACAGGTTGTCTTGTGTAGTCAGGGAAGACAAGCGGAAATGCTTTCCTCCCCTTTAGCAGCCTCTTTGTCACTCTTTCTTTGGAAGTTTCTCTTCTACCACAGAGCAGTGTAGGAGACTGAGGAGAGAGATGCAGGGGTTTTTGGTGATTATCATTCCCAAGCCCCAGGATAGAGAAGTGGGACTTTGGCAAAAAGCCTTCCCTGCGTGTATGCTGAGAGGTGGATGCTGCTTCTTAACTTAATTTTACACAGTCTCAATCTGTATATTTTTCTCCTTTGTGCACACTCCTGCTATTGTTTATTATGTATTATGGTTTCTCTGTTAAAAAAAAGGCTATTCTTTACAGAGTGAGCTAATTAATAAGTGTTGTCGATGCAAATTAGTAAACACTTTGTGCTTCAGGAAGGTCTCTAGCTTGGATAACAACCGGGTGCCACTGTGGGCACAGAAGCAAAATGAGCCGCCATAACAGGACGAGCTGTAATTTGAGGACTGCTGTAAAAGCCTTCCATTTGTGCTTTAACTACACAATTATTTCAAATTCAGTGGATATATTACAGTTGAATGTAGATAACGTTTGCCGGTTTGTTTTATGAGGTCTATTTGCATAATTTCTATGAGGCTGCTTTAGCTGCCTGTTTGCTTAGTGGTTCATCTATATTAAGTAATGTGAAAGGTCACAGTTTTCCTCATTGTTTACCTTTCTAAGTCACAGTAATGGTAAACATTCCAGATTTGAGTAGAATCATTTTTTTAAATTTATCATAGAATTATAGAATATTTATTTCTCTGAAGAAGTGGTGCGTCATTTCTTTGGAGAACCCAAATATAAGAGTTTTCCTTAAAACTATCACCTTATTCTTAAACACACTAATGGAATTGTTGTACTATCCCCAGAATACAGCAGCAGACGGTTTCTTTAAACTTGTTTGACTCAGGAACAGTGTCAAAACACAACCATGCTTTTAAAAGATGTTCTCCCCCGGTCTCTTAGAACAGAAATCCAATCTCGGCAGCTATATACAACTTGTTTTGGAACGTACCAAGGCTCTGGGACATGAAATGGCACCGTTCGTCAAAAGCAGCTCATGTGAAAGAATCAGAGATGCGAGGGAACTCAGTAACATATCTATTGGTGTTGTTGCCAAGCTGAGGCTCTGCGTGTGGCTCAGACCACCAGGAGAGTGTTTATTGTACGAGCCCCATGCCAGGCTAGAAGCAGACATGTTTGGCCAGAAGTGCTCCGGCTTGAACTTCCTCACCCTGCTATATGACCCACAGCTAGTCTGGAGAGCCTTGCTTAGTTATTGGAGTAGCGGCTGTTGGCAGCATCTATTCAAGGTCATTGTGAAGACAGGTGGATGCTGCTTCCAGGCAATCCAGCCTCACAAAAATCGCTGGAAGACATGCACAATGTTACCTGGTGTGCCAAAATTAATTTCACTTTTTATACGAATGCATATTTTTCACTTCTTCTTTATTTTGCATTATACATATACAGCACTGCAAAGCTGTGTTAGTATTGGAGGACAATACAGATTCTGTGTACACTGCTGCACACACTGTAGGCATTGTGTTGTGCAGCTGTGATCACACCCAGCATGTTTGATCCCAGTGGCTGAATGGCTGGGCTGCCTTTGAGAGCCATATCACCAGCAGCCATGCACACATTCAGTCCCTAATGCAAAAGGGAATTTGTTGTCCACCATTTATTTATCTTCACTCAAATACTTTAAGTATTTAAAGTGATCAGCCTGGGGGTTCCAGTGCTTTTAGTACCATTCATCTTATCCTGGTCAGGGTTGTGGTGGATCCAGAGCCTATGCTGGGAACGCTGGGCGCGGCATGGGCATACACATTGGATGTGATGCTGCCACTCTATCGCAGGGCAACATGCAAACACATTCTCACACTAATTCACACCTAGGGACAATTTAAAGCTGTCAGTACACATGTAAACTCTGCACAGAATGTTACCCAAACTCAGGATTGAACCAGAGCTGTGAGGCACTGTACCACATGCAGCACCAAGTTTAAGATTAGGACATGGCATATATCTGATTTAACCCTGGCCAAAAGCAAGATTGATGTTGGCTTTGTTTGAGAAAATCATGCACAAGGCAATTTATTACATAGTTGCCAAGCAGTAAGATACTGTACTGTTTTCCACTGTTATATATTAGCTACTAAGAAAGGAGACTTTCACTAGACAAGTCAATGACCTTCATGGAGAAAGGAAGTGTCCATAGAATCTATGGGCCTTTATTTACTGCCTGCATTCGGCAGAGGCAGAGACTGAAGGAAGTGCATACATTACACATCCGCTAGTACATACACTTCCATACATGTACAGGCACTTGTACAATGTGCATATATTGTATGTTCTCTCCTATTTGAACACATTCACACACACACACACACACACACACACACACACACACACACACACACACACACACACACACAGTGATAAGGTGAGCACACAGCAAGCTGGAACACCAGTCCACATATCAGTTATATGTATTTGCACTGTAAATAACACTTCATAATGTGGCTGCGATATTGCATTGCCATAAGGTTAAGGGTCATTCTTATTTCAGAATTAGTATAAAACCAATACTATTTAGTGTTCCAAACATGATGGGACTTTAGAGTATCTTTCTTTGTCATTTCCAGATACTGTTTGTCACTCAGTCACATATAGTTAAATATTGCATCTGCGTATGTGCTATTAACTAACCTTATTACCAGCTAAAGCTTAATGCACAGTGATCACTGTGCTGTTCCTTTTATAACTGCAAACAAATGTAGGTAATATTAGATTTTGACCCTGTAAATTTACTTGTCTTCTAGCTTGATAAATATTTCTTTCCCTTTGATCCTTGCTCAGATGAAAACTGGGATGACGACCAGCTCTTGGGATTTGAACCGTGCAACGAGAACTTGGTTACAGGCTGTAACATAATTGATGGGAGGTGTGAATGTGACAGCGTACGAACATGCAACAACCCATTTGAGTTTGCCAGCGAGGAGGCTTGTCAGACAGCCCTGAAGAAGATCGAAGGTAAAATCACTGTCTTCAACTCTCTCGTGCAGAAACTGATCCATGTGTAGCCATATTTAAACATAGCTTTTAGAATATTCCAGTGTAAAACTCCACTGGTGCACTTCCTACCTCTGAATATAATATACACTTTTGCCAAACTAAATGATCTGTGATTAACCTTGTAATTGAAATGGGCTTCCTTGTTAATTCTAAGATGCTCATAAATGATTCAGACAGGCAATAATCTCTGGGAATCATTTACAGAGTGACTTAACCTATGATCTACTTTAGGCATTAGGGAATTAATCACATTTCTGGTCTAATACATAGGCATTAGATTGAGCGGGATGGAAATGTCATGTTCTGTTTTTGCGCGAGCTAACTTGGGATCAGCAGCAGATGTGACATGTCAGTGATACGTGAGTGCAGCGTAAACAGCCATCTATCCAAACCACATGGCTTTTGACTCAGTTCCACTGAATAAATTCTACAGACAGAAATATACATATACATCAGCTCCTCTGTTAGCAGCTATACTAGTTCTTCTGCAGCTAGGTTACTGGGCCAGCAAGATCACAACATTGTAGTAGATTATGAGGTTACATATAGTGCACAATGCTGAACTTAGAACATTGAATGGGCTCATATTGATTAAAATGAAAGTTTAACCATGCACTTAAAATGATTTCTTTTGGATTGGACTTTATATAGGAATATAAGATTAGTTTGTATATTCCTGTTCTGTTTTACTTTTCCTTCCTTCTCTAAATATTTATTTCGATCAGCTAAATTGTTTATTTATAAACTAGTAGTCCGTTAGCTCGGCAATCCGTGGAAACACAGATTTTTTATTTTAAACCGTTCTGCTCTCGCTCAACCACTGCACAACATTTTCCTGGAAATTTTTTAGAGCCAAATAATTTTTTATCTTATTTTGATATGGTGCTTTTTCTTTTACAAAGGGTGTGGTGAGGAGAGTGAATGTTTTCCTTATCTTTTTGGGGGGGAACATGTTGTTTATGGGTTTGTAAGTTTCTTTAGAATGCCTGTGATTAACAAACAGCTTTACTTTCCCAAAGCTGATAAGAGTTATCAGAATGCAAATGGTGCGTTGAAGAATGCAGTTCTTGATGGACACACACTAAATTCTCCCCTTGAGCCTGTGTGTTCAGGTTGGATTGGCAGCACATTTGCAATTAAACTCCAAAATATATGTTTGTTATCACAGCGGTCTTGGCAATGGTTGATGGCCCTTGTTTTATTGTGGCAGGTGTACTTTCGTCAGAGCTGTAGCAGGCTGTCGTTCTTTTTAAGCTGTCCCCGCTGTGTTTCATCATAATAGGTACTTGTTATCTTGTTTTGACTGATTTGGATTGTTTTGGAATTGTCACTTGTTTATTGTGATGTTATGTCTAGCTTGGACTATTGTTTTGTATGTATGTGTATGCACTATTGTTTACTGAAAACGCGTCTAGTTTTGGCTGCTGTTTTGCTGTATTTTACCTGCTTTTGTCTCCTTGGACATCACTACAGTGTTGTTTGGGGATTGGGACACATTTTTGCACCATGTCTTTGGTGGTTATTATTTACATAAGAAAAACATTACTGCCATGATCCATCAGCTTAGCCCATAATTTTGTGTTGGGAGTCTGAAGACATGGTGAAAGCTTATTGATTCTACCTTAAGCAATCACTTCTGTTATGCAGAATTGGAACCTTCTCTATAATGTGATTAAGGCCTGTCTCCTAATCCCACATTCACTTTTCTTTGCACTGCTGGTAGCAGAGGGGAGGAAAAACACAGAACTGCATTTAAACTATTACACTTGCGACTACAACACTTGGAATCAGCTGGAATATAGGTTTGTCCTTAAAGGTCAGTCATCTTGGCTCATCCAAAAACCTAATCTTGCTGAGGGAATTTCATTTTTCAGGAATTTTGTGTGCATATACTCAACAGAGAAGTTATAACATTTGTGGTGAATGCTACTGTTGATGGGTGCTATAACCTGTGGAGTAAATATAGCATGTAATAATTATAAAAGCCAAAAAGGAACAGACATCTGAAAGGGGAGAAGAAGACTGTTAAGGATGCTTTCTGCCTTTCCTTGGTAGTTGTTAATGAACATTTTCCTCTGGACCATTCCTACTAGGAATCTAAGGGAAATCAATCCTCAGTAGAACTGGAATAATATGCTGACCTTTGATAGCTAACTAGATTTTTCTCAAGGTGTGAAAAAATGTCAGAGTGGTAAATCATAGTTAGACCTGTCAGTGGATGGTAAGACTACTTGAAGATGCTGTTCGGGATTCTCTGACTGAATTGCATAAGTTTATCTCCAGTATTTCCAGAGAAATTGTTTTAAACATTTAACCAAGGCATTATAATTCAGAAACTACAAAATGAAAAGAACAAAAAAATAAAATTTTGAAGAAAAAGTGAGAGAACCTTTGGACACAGAACGGAGATTCCAGTATTCTATACTTGACTTGAAATGAAAGACACATGAATATTGTTTTTTTTGGACTGTTGGTATGTGTCTTTAAACAATCCTCTTAATGAGTCAAGGATGCTGTGGTATAAATTTCTTCGGTTTCATGGTGATGAGATACGTCTTGATATCAGTGAGACCTGGCGAGCATTGAAGAACCACTGTGACTGCACCAGAGGGTCTGTATTTGAAATTAACATGGAGGTAAATGGTAGTCTTCCAGTGACCCAGTCTTCTGAAACAGAGTTTTGTGTAATTTGTCAAATACTGAATCTACTTTTAGATACCAGTACTTGATAGTGCAGTGATTATGAGTATAGGATTGGCTTTTGATATTAAAGTGGAAGTCTGTCACCTTGTGCAAAAGAAAGAAACTGTATTTTAAATGGATGAGATGTGCAGATAAATGGTGAGAGACTGGATTTGACATATGAGACAAGAGTGAGAGTAATTATTAGGGCACAGTAAGAGAAAGGGAAAGAAAGTGCAAGAGACAGGAAGTTTTGTTCTGTGGGAGTCTGCTGTGCCGTGAAATTTGGTTCCTCTGGCCCAGCTAGGCCAAAGCACATTAAAGGAAATGCCTAGCATTCCTGCTACAGAGCTGTGTCTCTGACGCTATGGCAGGATTACAGTGGAGGATATTTGTTCTGGGGAGCCGGCCATGCTAATTGCAGGTCCCGTTGTGTGCAGGGAGAGCGCAGGTGCTCGTGCCAAAAGCAACATGTTTCTGTTCGGCTCAACAATGTCCTGTTTTCAAGGAGAACATTGGAGAGTGGAGGGAGTTACTCTTATCCTGTGGAGGATTGCACAGCACATTTCAAAAAGGGCTGAACTTTTTTGATGTCAACCATTCCAAAACAGTTGAAGAAACAGTTAAAGCTCCATTAGTGTTTATATATGGCCATTGCTGTCCATTGGTGTGTACATTAATTGATTATTTGTGGGGGCTGAGTGTAATTAATCTTGGTGGCTATTGAAAGATTTGTAAACAGATCCTTAGCATTCCTGCTGTATGTTATTTTCTCCTCCCCTGACTTTGGCACATGGGAATGTTTGGGGACATCTATTTATTCAGCATGAGTGTGGTCCACCTTACTGGAGAATGTCATGGATATGCTGGAACGAACTCTGGACTACAGTTCCCAGCAGCCACAGCACCCCACTGAATTACTGTCATATGACCACTGCACCTGATTCACACTGGTGTTAACAAGTACTCGTGTATATATAGTCACAGTTTGCACTGCACTCCTTGTCTTATGTTTGTGTGTCTTTGCCATTGTTTCTGTTGCTGTGTTTATGGTCGTTGGTTTATGTTGGTTTAGCCTTAGTGTTTTCGCTACAAATTCTATAGATACTGTTTTGTGTTTTCTTTGTATTTTTATCAAACCTAATCTGCATTTGCATCCGTCTCCGCTGCCAATCATAACAGAGAAAAGGTTAAGAGCCATTGCCGCTACATAAAACTCATCAGTCTGTACACAAGAGTTTTGACAACTATAATGCTTCACCTTTTCTGGCCAGCAAGCTCAGGATATTAGTAGAATTTTACTCTATTCTCTCGAGATTAGTGACATTACCATTAATTCCTCCATTATACCTAGTAGCGGTCTTGGCCGAAGAACTACAGTCTATTAGTAAAACTTCCCTCAGAGTTTGTCACTTAGGAAATTTGGCCTAATTCACTTGCTTTTGATTATGGTAGTGTGTGTGCTCATGTTCAACATGTTGCACTAAACACTAAAATTACAAAATTAAAAAAAGTAAAAATCTGAATTTGTAGGGTTTTTTTCCCTATTTTTGATGCTTTTTTTTTTTTTTTTTAATCTAGGGTTAGGGTTAAGGTTACATTCCAACAGCAGGTTGTGTGACCTTTTTGTTCTTAGCTCATTCTCTTTTAATGTTCTCAAAGGTAAACACAGGGATTTAAATTTAATTCATTACAAAGCTCTCACCAGAGGTCCATAAGTTGCACTGTTTTTCAGTACCACTAGCCTAGAAAATATTCATTATAATAAGTATGACAAACAACGAAGAGCAAGGAAAAGACATTTGAAAGGGCAGAGGGGGAATGGTAATGGTGTTGATAATCTATCTGTGTTTAAAAACCTATTGGCTGTGGAAACCCTTTAAAGGTGTTTTTCTTTCTGCTGTAAAGATACTTGTGCCCAGAATTTCAATTGATTTGCAGGATTGAGAGATTTTAGGGTTTGAGATTAGCTTACATCAAACTCAGATGCTTTAAGGAAGTCTCAGAAGAACTGCATTTTTTGCCATTCAATGCACCATCGAATGAAAGTGCAATCGTTCTGAGCCAAGGCATTCTGTCCTTTGTATGTGGAACAAAGGCAATCAGATCAATAGTAATGTGTCCAGACTTCCACATTGGGAGAGCTGCCAATAGCTGAGCATTGACCCCTGAGTGCCATGAAGGTATGAGGTAAAGACTAAGGCCAGGGTTATACTTGACATCTGACAGTATGCGGCAGTCATACTTCGTAACCAATCATGTTTCGAAGTGGAGAGTGTATTTCTTACGTCCTACCAATGAACCAAACGCATTGTTTTACATACTGACCTTGCACAATATGCATGTGTCACAATCTGTTTTTTGTTTTTTTTTCCATTTAATGCACCAAATGAATACAGGATATGTGCAGCAGCCATCTTGCTTACACATACAAGTGTATCCCTGGGCTGACACAAATACGGTGAGTTGCTTTCACCAATCTGGTCTGTGAAAGCTATTAAGGAAGTTTTTATATAAAAGTAGCACTGTCAGTGGACCTGCCAAAAGCCTACACTTCATTCAGAGCAGCTAAAATTTCATACAATATGCAACTTATGTGATATCTTCTAGGGATGCACCTATCCCAATTATTACATTTATGATCCTATACCAATATCAAAGCACTGAGTATTGGCTGATATACAGTATCTTACAAAAGTGAGTACACCCCTCACATTTTTGTAAATATTTGATTATATCTTTTCATGTGACAGCACTGAAGGAATGACACTTTGCTACAATATAAAGTAGTGAGTGTACAGTTTGTGTAACAGTGTAAATTTGCTGTCCCCTCAAAATAACTCAACACACAGCCATTAATGTCTAAACCACTGGCAACAAAAGTGAGTACACCCCTAAATGAAAAAGTCCAAATTGGGCCCAAAGTGTCAATATTTTGTGTGGCCACCATTATTTTCCAGCACTGCCTTATCCCTCTTGGGCATGGAATTCACCAAGCTTCACAGGTTGCCACTGGAGTCCTCTTCCACTCCTCCATGACGATATCACGGAGCTGGTGGATGTTAGAGACCTTGTGTTCCTCCACCTTCCATTTGAGGATGCCCCACAGATGCTCAATAGGGTTTAGGTCTGGAGACATGCTTGGCCAGTCCATCACGTTCACCCTCAGCTTCTTTAGCAAGGCAGTGGTTGTCTTGGAGGTGCGTTTGGGGTCGTTATCATGCTGGAATACTGCCCTGCGGCCCAGTCTCCGAAGGGAGGGGATCATGCTCTGCTTCAGTATGTCACAGTACATGTTGGCATTCATGGTTCCCTCAATGAACTGTAGCTCCCCAGTGCCGGCAGCACTCATGCAGCCCCAGACCATGACACTCCCACCACCATATTTGACTGTAGGCAAGACACACTTGTCTTTGTACTCCTCACCTGGTTGCCGCCAGACACGCTTGACACCATTTGAACCAAATGAGTTTATCTTGGTCTCATCAGACCACAGGACATGGTTCCAGTAATCCATGTCCTTAGTCTGCTTGTTTTCAGCAAACTGTTTGCGGGCTTTCTTGTGCATCGTCTTCAGAAGAGGTTTCCTTCTGGGACGACAGCCATGCAGACCAATTTGATGCAGTGTGCGGCATATGGTCTGAGCACTGACAAGGTGACCCCCCACCCCTTCAACCTCTGCAGCAATGCTGGCAGCACTCATACATCTATTTCCCAAAGACAACGTCTGGATATGACGCTGAGCACGTGCACTCAATTTCTTTGGTCGACCATGGCGAGGCCTGTTCTGAGTGGAACCTGTCCTGTTAAACCGCTGTATGGTCTTGGCCACCGTGCTGCAGCTCAGTGTCAGGGTCTTGGCAGTCTTCTTATAGCCTAGGCCATCTTTATGTAGAACAACAATTCTTTTTTTTCAGATCCTCAGAGAGTTCTTTGCCATGAGATGCCATGTTGAACTTCCAGTGACCAGTATGAGGGAGTGTGAGAGCGATGACACCAAATTTAACACACCTGCTCCCCATTCACACCTGAGACCTTGTAACACTAACAAGTCACATGACACCGGGGAGGGAAAATTTGGCCCAATTTGGACCTTTTTACTTAGGGGTGTACTCACTTTTGTTGCCAGCGGTCTAGACATTAATGGCTGTGTGTTGAGTTATTTTGAGGGGACAGCAAATTTCACTGTTACACAAGCTGTACACTCACTACTTTACATTGTAGCAAAGTGTCATTTCTTCAGTGTTGTCATATTAAAAGATATAATCAAATATTTACACAAAGAGCCTGGTCTGATGTGAGCAGTGTACTCACTTTTGTGAGATACTGTAGTTAATGCTGATTTGATCCTCTCAGTAACCAAGCTGATTCTCTGCAAGTTGCTGTTGCCACATTATTCAAAACATCACAGATATGATGGTGTGATCTGTGCAGGGTCAGTCAACACATTCAAACAAAACAGAACATAAATTATCATAAAAGGACTGTTCTGATACCAATCCAATGGTTCAGCCAAGTATTACTCCTGATACCAGTACTCAGCATTGGATCAGTGCTCATTGGACTAGCTTTATCTTATAACACTGTTTTTGTGTTATATGTTTTTGTGTTTTTGGCCCAGAGAATTATTGCATTCACTTGTACTGTCCATTTTATCTTCACTGTGGGTACTTGGATAACATCTGAAGGGCATTTGATACAATTGTTCACTAAAATGATCCTGCAGTACAAAAGCTGACATATGTTCTAGTAGGAAAATTCAGCCTGACTGTCATAGAAGCCACCGTGCTACACAACCACCGATGTTTAGCAGTGGAAGACTCTGGGGCACACCTCGATACAGAAAAATAGATGGAGTTTACTTAAAATAGGGCTGTTGAAAGGTTGACATTTAAGCCTGTGATTGCCGTGACAATTGCCTCCTTTACAGAAAGTCACTTTGCCACTTTCTTTTACTCCCGTTCCCTTTTCTCTATGATTGCTATGATTTGAAACTGATGTGTGATAAGCTCGTTTCCCCTCAGCTCCTACTTTCTATCCAGAGATTACCAAGTGGAGACATTTGACCGAATGATTTCAAACATGAAAAGGCAAATGTGCAGATAATTTTGGGGGCACAGAGGTGTTCTGTTTGTTTGATAGGCAGATGTTGACATTCAGGGATCCCTTGCTGAGGCTGCAGGAGATGGCAGAAGGTGTGGCACTGATAACAATGAATCACTCTCAGAAACACTCATGAGTGTCAATCTTTTGTGTGTTAAAAGATAATAGGAAAGCTTTTAGGAAAAACTGTTTTGCCCTCTGTGTTTGTTTCTTAATTACATTGCTGTTTGCACAGCATCTAAATCAGGGCTCTCTTTATGAACATGAGGATGTTTTAGTATTCAGTTCCATTGATCTAGTCTAAAAAGAATATACATTGATGTATGACAAGTAATAGTATATAAGATTAACTTTCAGTGTCTATTAGAAATCTCTGTTGTTGCATTTCGAAATCAACCTCTAGGTCTTCTCTGTATTAAGGGAGCTTTCACACTTTAGTCCATTTCTGGAGTCTGAATCTATTTGTTATTTGATTTGGTTAATTTTCTATTTTCAGTTTCACACTGCAAATAATTGAATGAACCAAAAAGAAAAACATTTGCCTGAGGGCCAACTAAGGCAATAAACATAATCCTAAAACATTTATTGGTCAAAACATTTAACAATGATAAAAGGGTTTTGCATATAGAAATCACAAAAATCACAGAGCATAAAAGACACTCATCATTTAACGGTAGGCGAGTAGGATGCAAGTGCAGATGAAAGTTTAATGAAACAAACAAAACATAAAACAAGAACTATGAACATGGGCCAGAGATAAAAGGACTAAGGAATATACCCATGAGACAATAATAAAAGACAAGAAAGCATAACGTGGCAGAAAGACAATCAGTGCAAGACAATGAGTGCTATACATTTGCTTGGTCTGCAACAATGTTTAGGTAGGTTGTACGTGTCGAAGTAACATCCACATGAATGCCAGGACCCAAGGATTCCCAGCAGAACATTGCCCAGAGCGTCACAGTACCTCCACCAGCTTGCCTTCTTCCCATAGTGTATCTCTGTGCCATCTCTGCACCAGGTAAACGACGCACCCAGCTCTCCAGATAATTTAAGAGAAACGTGATTCATCAGACCAGGCCACCTTCTTCCATTATTCCATGGTCCAGTTCCGATGCTCACATGCCCATTGTAGGAGCTTTCAGCGTTGGACATGGGTCAGCATGGGTACTCTCACTGGTCTGTGGCTACGCAGCCCCATACGCAGCAAGCTATGATGCATTGTGTATTCTGACATCTTTCTATCATCGCCAGCATGAACTTTTTCAGCAAGTGTTACAGTAGCTTTTCTGTATGATCGGACCATACCGGCTAGCCTTCATTCCCCATGTGCATCAGTGAGCCTTGGGGGTCCATGACCATGTCACCAGTTCACCACTTGTCCTTCCTTGGACCACTTTTGGTAGTTACTAGCCACTACATACCAGAAACACTGCACAAGGCCTGCCATTTTGGAGTTGCACTGACCTAATCGTCTAGCCATCACAGTCTGGCCTATGTCAAAGTCACTCAGATCCTTACGCTTGCCCATTTTTCCTGCTTCCAACACATCAGCCTTGAGAACTGACTGTTCGCTTCACATGCTTATACGTACACACACATACTGTACATAAATACATGCACACATACATACACACCGATCAGCCATAACATTAAGACCACCTGACTAATATTGTGTAGGTCCCCCTTGTGCCACCAAAACAGCTCTGACTGGTCAAGGCATGGACTCCACAAAATCCAACATCCCTGAGCAAACAATCTCATGACTACAGCAAACACTTAGTTAACGAAAATATTTTCTATGACTGACATCGATTCTGCTTTTAACGCACAAATAGGTTCTCTGCATGACTCACTCTGTAGAACAGGTAAGAGGTTTGCATACTTTTTGTTGGCCATTATTGTTCTGTTTCTTGCAAGAAATCAGATATCTCCATGCCTGAACAAAGAAAAGCAGAAGAGACTCTGCGATTCATTCTTACCTTGACTATCACATTTAGCTACACCTCTGAGTGGAGCTGGCATTTAGGAGAGACGATGCTTTCACTGAGTTGACTTTAGCCTTTTTTGTGGTGACCTCTCCAAAGCCAAAGAGATGAAGGAATAGGAAAATGTGATATGCTACCACGAAGTGCTAATATTTGGCAAATAACCATCTGTCAACCCACCACAGTTGTGGAGAGGCTAGCCTGCCCTGTTTAATCTGTAAATATGGCTGCTTGTGTTTGTTGCATAAATGTGAGTATAAGCATTTGTGGGGGTTCGAGGAAGAATGCTGCAGCATTTGTGTCTCCCAGAAAACTTTTAGGGCAGAAAAACTCTAAACAACTCTGAGAGGGGAAAAAAGACGAAATGTGCAAAAAAAAAAGAAGAGTTTATTGTCCATTGACTGTGGAGGACCCCAGAGGGTCATGTAGTGTTTTGACTGGCAGTCGCACAACAAGTGAGGATTGTGAGAGCGGGAAAGATGCTTGTTTCATCACAACAAAATTTCTGTGCAGGAAGAGAACAAGAGACACACTTCTGTGTGTGCTTGCTCATGAATGTGCTTATTCTTGAGAGGAGGAAGCAGGATGTTTTAGAAGAACACAGGGCCTCTGATTCTGAGGCAGAAAGAGGAACTTTGCACCTCAGTGATGCTGCAAATTGACTACAGCCCATACATTTACATATGACATTGCTTGGTTGGAAATTCAGGTACAGCGCTACAAGTCTCTTCTAAAACAAACTGTATCTGAAAGCTTATTTAGTGTTGAAATTAAAGAGATATTTTCCATCAAATATGTTCCTGAAAAAGCTAGGGGTGTCAGAAGTTTTATGGGCTTCAGTGTTGTTTGTGTAGCATGCCTCAACGCATGGTGATCATAATCATTTTCCCCCCTAGGTTTTTGCAGAAACACAATCATGTTGATGGTTAATGGTTACATGCCTTACGTAACTGAATATTTGTCGCAAATATTTCTCTGGAGAGCGTGTTTGGACTTATCGTCTGGAATGTTTGGCATAGCAGAGCTCTTTCTATCTAGTCCTTTCTTTTTCAAAGCTAGCTTCATCTCTCCCCCCTCCCCTCTCATTCTTTCATCTTGTTTGCGCTTTTCTTCTCTCAGTCTTGTGCCTACTCATTTTTTAACTACACTTTCTCTCTTCTTTTCCAATTTGTTATACAAGGACACTCACAAAACCACTATTCTTACAGAAGTCAAACTGGCCTCTTGTCTGGAGAGCTCAGATATTTGCAGCATAAGGTGAAAGGCAGCATGGCCAAGTACTGGGTGATAGGTCCTTCACAAAAATGTTGGGAGATTGGAGATGGGGAGAAGGGAGTTGAAAGTGATCCACTCCACCAACGAAAATCCATCTTTTTTATCACATAAGAGTGTGTGCTCTGTTAACACAACCAAGCCAGAAAGTGATTGAGTGGCATTGTGGATTTAAGTTCCTTCCAGAGTCTAAAGTAGCCATACTCATCTCAAAGCCCTAATGCTCCACTGCACCTTCTAGATCTACGCCTTGAGGGAAGCCATTTTTTCTCTTTCTCTTTCCATAATTCAGGATGGTTGCTTGTGTTATTACAACCCCAATTCTAAAAAGGTTAGGACACTTTGTAAAATGTAAATAAATTTAAATAAACACAGAATGCAATGATTTGCAAATCTCATAAACCCATATGTTATTCACAATAGAACATAGAACATATATCAAATTTTTAAACTATAGTTTAAACTAAAGTATGTTTTCTATGTTCTACTGTGAATAACATATGGGTTTGTGAGATTTGCAAATCATTGCATTCTGTTTTTATTTACATTTATTTACATTTTACACAGAGTCCAAACTTTTTTGGAATTGGGATTGTAGATGAAGTGTTCAATATGGTGACCATCAAAAAGGTCAAAAACAATATTGACTTACCAGGGTTGACAGACAAGCAAGCAGCAAATGCCAGATGGCTAGGAATAGATTTATCTGTCTATATAGAGTGTTTACACTATGAAGCTGTGACAGAGAAACTGCTGAATCAACCAAGTCAGCTAAATAAGGCTTATGTTAACAGAAGAAATGAAACAGCCCTGAGAGACTTTTGCTGTGACTTTCACGTGATTTATGGAAAGATAAAATTCTCTTCCATCTCCTACATAACCGCTGGTCTCCTGAGGCTCAGCAAAATGGCTCCTATTTATTTCCTATTCATTTATCCACATAAAATGCGGAAATGCATTAAAAGCTGCAAATGGTAATTTTATGTTCTTTTGTGTTACCTGGAATCTTTCATGCCAAGAAAAAATTGTTCAATGAGTGGTTCATACTTGCCTTTCAGAATTTATTGTATAACCATATTAGCTCATTACAAAGAGCCCAAGCTGCCCTACTGACTAATTTAATTCTGGATCCTTTTAAGTGCTTTTAAGTACTTATTGTAACTCAATTGGAGCATAAGCACTATTCAAATACAACTAGACTCACCGTCTCACACCAGTGTGTATCTTATGCACATTTTGGCCTGAATTTCTCTATTAGAGCTGAAAGGTCTGCAGATGGAAGCCAAAACAAAACAAAAAAAAAGAAACATTTTGGAAGGACATGTGTAGGTGTCTATAATTCTGAAGAAACCAGTTAGTGGTGGGTGGGGTGGTGGTTAGTGGGTTGTAGGTGGGGGTGGGTGGGTAAAGATGTGTGATAGATAGACCTGCTGTAGTGGTGCTTATCTGCTTGTCAGCTCCAGCTCTCCCTCATGTCACTCTTCTTTGATCACTGTATGCCTAGAGCCAGTTGGTTTTGGTGGTTGCATGGTGGCTTTGTGTTGCTCCACATGCCTGCATCCATCACCTGCCCATCTGCAACACCAGCTATAGCAACGGGGGGGTGGGGGGGGGGGGGGGGTGTAGAAAAAAGGCCTTTGTGCAGTCGTTTGCTTGGGTCATACATTTGTATGGAGGAATTTGGTGGTGAAGGTTATTAGCTTCTCTGATGGGAACTAGAACTGGAAATGATAGCTGAGACTGGGATTATGAGGGTGATGATGATGATGATGTTGGTGTCTAATAAAAACCCCCCACAAAGTTATAAAGTACCAATCTTAAACCATGATATTGGATTGTGCAATTATAATACTGTGAATTGTCTGTACTGTTTCACATGTAGCTAGGATGGTGAAAGTGTAAGAGGGGATGAGACAGACTAGTTGACCCAATAGTTGAATATGAAAGCCCAACACTAATGGGCATCATTCGGTTAGCAAGTTTCTTGTGCTTTCAGGTTGTTCTGATGCTCTTTATTTAGTCAGACATCTGATATGAGCCAACATGTATCTCAGTCCTCCACTTCAGTGTTCAGGTGATTCCCTGTCCTATTTAATTGGGTGATTCTCTCCACCAGCAACAGGAAAATACTGCTACCTGGAAGATTCATACACCTCCACATGAACATCGTCATGCTCATCCTTATGAAAGCAGCTGGCTCTGGTGATCCCATACCACTTCCCATCAGGCCACACACAGCTCAGGCTTGAAACTTGCTAACTGCCTCAAAATAAGCAAGCCCTTGTGGGATACTCCCTGTTTATAATGCACACTAAGTTAAACAGATAAAGTCTCTGGAAAATATTAAATGCTAGGCAGGTCTCTGCCTTCCCAAACACATCTGCTACTACGAATAAACCTTCTGCATTGGTTTCGCACTTCTAATCTGGCACGATATCTGCCTTACTGTATTTGATATGCTTAAATTTAGAGATGGATTGCTCTAAACAAGAAAAAAAACATTTGAGGAATATAGGGCATTGAAGAAGAATATGGCCACTGGCAGAAGCAAAATGAATTCCCATAGCATGGTGCTCTGTCGTCACGAGTGACCGATTTTCTCTTGACAAGAAGGCTTTTGACAAGAGAAAGCTGCTGCATATTTCAATGCTGAATATTACTGGAGATGATGCTGTCCATCACCTTTGCTAGCATGATGTGCACAATACGTGTGTTTGTTTGAGACTGTTTCATTAAAAAAATATTCCCATAAAAATATGCATGTAAAACTCTTTCATGATCCATCTCTCTCTCAGTGAGTCAAGTCAAATGTATTTATAAAGCACATTTAACAACAGCATTTGATCTAAAGTACTGTACAAAACATTATCATTCATCACATTAAATAACATTATAACTCAAAGAATAAAAAGAAGTTTGAAGAGAAGATTGAAAAATAGCTAAAGATGGAGCGAACCTCATGTGAAAAGGGAGACTGTTCCAAAGTTTGGGACCAACCAGAGAAAAGTCTCAATCACCCTTTGTCTCAGTACGACAATGGGGGACAGATAAAAGAAGTTGATTTCAGTGCTCTAGTAGGAGAGTAAAGGTGAAGAGGGTCAATGATGTACTGTGGAGCAGAACCAGAAAGAGCTTTGTATACATAAATTTGAATTTTAAAATCAATTCTAAACTTGATGGTAAAGCCAGTAAAGAGATGCCAGAATAGGGGAAATATGATCCCTCTTTTTGGTCCCTGTCCATTTTGCACAAGCTGCAGACAAGATAATTGAGGCACATTGAGGAAGGCCAAACATACAAAGACCAACCATGATGTAACAAGAGTATGAATCACAGTTTCTAGGTCTTTTCTAGAGAGAAACTCAGTCAACCGAACAAGTGTGTAAATACTGCAGAGAAGCCATTATGATGACAAGTAACTTTGTACATCATCTACTTCAACTTCCCGATCTCACAAACCGTCATCTTTTATTGATCCCGCAAAATGACCTGAACTTGTACCTGCTTGTGTAGGCACAGCGGCTTCACGCAGAGTAAATTAATAAAAATGCTAACGCTACAAGGTGGGTTTAATTTAAACCTCTTAATAAAAAAATTCCTCACCAATCATAATCAAAAGTAGCAACTGTTCAGTCTGTAAACATACAGTACGCTGCAGCTCTCCATTCACTAACGCTAATTCACTTCACTTAAAGTCACGGTTGCCAGATATCACTAGAAAAGTCAATTCTAGTTTCCATGTTCTGATTTAATCCCCCCAAAACGCAATATTATCAGCAGACATGGACACTGTACTGGAGGAGCTAATCTAAAACTGATAAACAAACAAAAATAAAACTACTAAAATGTAAAGACAGAAAATGTGCTTAGTTATAAATAAATAATTTAATTTTAAAAAAAGATATTATAATAACTTCATTAAATATAAAAAATGAGAAATGAAATAATGTTTAATTACTATGGGTTGCATTTAATATCAATTTGACCTTAAGATTAGTAAGCTATTTCCTTAGAAGGCTATTAGCCTTTTTCCTAATATGGATCATTTTTGTGTTAGTCTACCTTTAATTAGGACTCTCTATTGTTTTTAAGATATTTAAAAATAAATATTTTATGCTTGTTTATTTATCATTTAACCAACAGTATCTCATTGCTATTATTTTAACTCAATTAACAGTGACCATGAGCAGAGAGCTTACATTTAACTGTTTATGACAGACCTCCTGATTAAAGTTTAAACAAAAAAAGATTGGTATCTGGATCAGTCGATCAAGATGAAAGGAATCGGTATCGGATGTAAAAATCCTTAACGGAGCATCAGTAATGAACACCATTAAACTAAAGCGCTTCCTATCTGACGGGTAAATGAACTCACCCAATCACATCCTATATGAGATTATTCAGATATATACACAATATACACAGAGCAGTTCGAGAACTGACTCCAGCCCAGAACCATGACAGTGGAAAATGTCTAATAGTGTAGCGTTAAATATATTTAAGGGGTGCCGACTTCAAACACTGAACATTGATGTTTATTGTATTTGTTTACAAGGTAGAACAGGTTAACGGTTGTTTTTTGCATACAGTCTGTAAAATTAACTGAAAATGTTAAATTTGGTTTATCAGAAGGTAAATTAATTTGTCATGGCCCACACTATGTTCCTAAATTCTGTCATAATTGATCAGCTCAAGTTTTCTCATGCCTACTTGTGTGTTATATTGTGGCATGAGAAAACTTAATGAATGTGAAAGTGTAATAAAAATATGTTGTCACTAAAATCAATTAATAATCATGATAAATAATCGAGATCTCAGTATTGATCAAAATAATCAGGATTATCATTTTGGCTGTAATCGTGCAGCCCTAATAGAAAGGCAGTGCTAAGATCCAGTAAGACCAACACAGCGCAAGTGACACAATATCATTAGTAACAGGGCAGATTCAGTGCTATTTAAGGATCTAAAACCTTACTGGAACTTGTCTAAAATATTTGAAAAATTCAAATGAGAATATAACTTTTTTTAGAATATAACAATGTTTTCCAGCAACTTCGGAATAACAGGCAATTTGGAAATAGGCCTATAGTTGTTGTGTAAAGTTGGATCAAGATAATGGCAATAATGGAAAATTGCAGTAATTACATGTTATTGGTCACAAAATTTTTCTGTTATTGTAATTCTGTGGGAGAAAATAAGGCAGTTAAGGATAAAAAAAAAAAGATGTGCTACTCTCATCCAGGCCATTCGTCTGTATGTGTCTGTATTACTCCACAACATGTTGTACACTAATGATCAATTTGTGCACTGATTTTATTTGATGGCAGTATAATTTTTCTTTTTGGACATTCTCAGTGAAGTAGCACTCAGACTTAATGCATGTTAAACTACAGTCAAGGCATCCCACTTAAATGTTAATTTCATACATACGGTTTAAAATTAAAAAGCCTCTGCACATTTTTGCAGTGTAAGACGACCAACACAAAGACCATTATTAAAATTGCTTGGAAATGAGTGCAGACATAAGCACGTGGAATGATGGTATGATCTGCATCTCATCTTGTTGAAACTAGCTTTCTACTTTACCATAAATTGCCTTTTTTGAGTCTTTAGAGAAGATGAAACTCATGATAGATTTGGTTGAAAGTCAAAATCACAGCAAAAAGAACAACCCATAAAGAGACATAACAAAATTACTTTACATGTAAATTGTTCTTAATCAGTCCCTCCAGGATTTTGTGATTTTGCAATCAGAAATTAACACAAAATCAAGGAAACTCCACGATATTCCGAGGAGCTTGGAATTGTTCAAAATTACCAGAGCATTTCCGCAGATTTGGGCCAAGACACGTCATGTGACATCCTCACAATGCACATTCAGCCAAAGCCCTCTTCGATTCACATGCGTTGAACATGCGTACAGCTAAAAGGTCTCATTTACCAACAAACATCACTGTGGAAGTCCGTGCAAAACAATTTCATGCAAATGCAATTTTGCCAATTCAAGTAGTTTTCACAAAAAAAAAAAAAACCTCTGCAAGTCGCATCGCAAATTTTGAAAAAAGCCGCAGCTAAATCAAGCATTTTTGGCTGCAACAATCACAAAAGACTCTGTGAAATCTTGTACGGACTGTGTAATGTATTCAAGGTCATATTTAATAAACTATTATGGGTCAGACAGTTGATATAAGTGCCAAATACAGACTGTTGCAAGTATTAAAGATTATGTGTGTAATCCCAGGTTAACATCCAGTACTTCAGTAAATCCCGGGGACTTTGACACCACTGAGTCGTGACGCAGAGGAGAGAGCTTCCACTGTTAGAACCACTACCTTTTAAAAGCCGGTGGGCTAGTCAGATGCTCTTATCTGTCCCTCACTATCCTTTTGGAGAAATCATCTTCTGCTCCCACACTCTGAGTGTGTTGAGATGGTGCATTTAATACTTTCTGACACAGCTTGTCATAAATAGAGAGATACTGTGAGAAGAGATTAATAGAAGCATACAGTGTGCATTTGAATGCTACAGATTAATGGTTTATGAAGATATTTACTGATTAACTCTTGCACGTGGTATTTTTCAAGATCGCTGCAAGAGAGTTTCTATGAAAGTTGTGATCGGCTTCAAATAGCTGCAGATATCACGGTCGCTCAGACATGAACACAAAGTTTTATCTCCTTTATGATGAGGTATTGAATACTCTCAGGGGTGAGGTTACAGTACTTGCGTGTCTCATGAATGGTCTCGTTACAACTGTAGGGCTTTTTGAAATGATATCCTCTTACATCTGTCTAATGGCTGTGACATGGATCCATCAAAACTGCTGCAGGGCACTGTGGGGATGGAGGGGGTTGGGACAATTTTGTTTTTTTAACCAGAAGAGCATTCCATTTAGGTGTAGCATACTGTAGCATTACATATTATATAGCATTAATAATTATGTCAGTGGAAAGTCTCCACAAGGGTGGTAAGACAAACGGGGGGGGGGGGGGGGGGGTGGGGGGGGGGGTGATTTCTACCCCTGCCAGTAATTTTAAGCTCCTTTCAGACCAAGGCAGTTTATCATATATCACCTCAAGGTATTATGAGTCATCAGTGAGGATTGAACTCGTGAAACCCTTAACCCCTTAAACTTCCAACTTATTATTCAGTTATTCATATTAAAGCACAGTATTCAGTGTCTACTATGAATTATTCAGTTACTCCAGTTAAGCTAATAGGAAAAGTATGTCATTACAACTGGGAGGAATGTAGGCATGTACACATAAGGTTCCTGGGTGTTTAAGAGGTTAATAAAGCCTGAAACCACAGACAGCAAAATAAAAATAAACAACCCACAGTGGCAAGTTTCCTAAAGCAGCGTAACATCATACAGAATTGATGTTCAATGATGGATTTTTATGTAAAAAATAAATAAATAAAAAGTCTATTTATTAGACTTGTATTGCTCAGGCAATTTGTATTGAAGCTACAGGATGTGAGGAGAGACATATTAGTGTTTTTATGTTTTTACAATTCAGTTAGAAAGCCAGATACTGGAAATGTCACAATAGAGAGAAATAGAGAGGAACAAAAAGAACAAGACAAGATGAGAGGAAGAGACTTTTTGTTATATTGTTGTGCAGGTAATATGCTGGCCATCAGCTGATCAATCTCCCTCAAGCCACCTGCTGGGTTTTTATTCATATGATTAATTCCTGAGCTGTGAGCTGTTTTATTTTTTTTTCAGCAGCAAGACTGATTGTTGAATGTATTTGCGTGTGTGTGTACAGTATGCATGTGCATGATTGCGACAATGCAGATAAA
This sequence comes from Ictalurus punctatus, assembly GCF_001660625.3. Taxonomy (NCBI): domain Eukaryota; kingdom Metazoa; phylum Chordata; class Actinopteri; order Siluriformes; family Ictaluridae; genus Ictalurus; species Ictalurus punctatus. The sequence continues at coordinate 14,740,948 of NC_030424.2, read as the reverse complement.
TGATTTGGTGTGTGTGCTGGGAAGTGAATCCTGCATATGGTGGCCCATGCTCCAAAGCTATTGAAAAGTGGATGAGCAGTTCAGACTTTACATAGATCCCAGATTGTAATAATGTCAGCTGTGAAAAGCTCTTTGAATGGGATATAATAACTCACTGCTGTACTTAGCATTTTCTGGGCAACGCTTGTGGCCATGCCTCGTTTGCAGCTGCTGTTCATGTGGATGCTGGGACCTTTTGTGCTCCCAAAGCAAGTTCCACACACTGTTTAGTTGACCTGCAGGACCAAGTACAAGCATAATGCCATGAGCAAAAAAACAAAACAACAAACAACAACAAAAAATGCAAGCATGCCTGGATATTGTGACTCACAAGTCACTGTGCTGATGTAATGATGTTGAGAAGAAGAGTAGTTGTTACATTTCTGTTTCCTGACCTGTTAGGAGACAAAATCTACCCATCAGCTATGGTCACACTGCGACAGAATTACACACAGTAAATTTGTTCGATGAAATTAGTGCATGTGCTGCATGAGGCAGGGCAAGGCTCATGGTTTAACCTCATGGTTTAACCTCATTTGTCTACTTATTGCCAGCAGGATCATCACACACACACACACACACACTAAACACTATGTCTATTTAGACCATATTTGTTTCCATTGCATGTAAGCCCTTTTACAGCCTTTTACAACCTCCCCCATGGATGTCCTGTGTACAGCTCTCTGCTGCCTTGCTTATTAATAACCCTGTAGAACACATGTTGGGAAATAATTTGTGGACCCTTGCTGTGTGGGGTTCTGCATGACTGACTGTGCTATGGCAGGAATGCAGGAAGCGCGACTCTACAGCGGAATGTCGCACTCCTCCAGTGCCTCAAGGACAGCCTGAAAAACGGACAGAGCGAGAGGGAGGAGAGCACAAGGCTACGAAAGAGAGAAAGTGCAGATTGTTCGAGGTGGCAGATTGGAATTTTGAAGGCTCACGTCACAGCACATCTTTGACTAATGGTATTTGTCTTTGAGATTATTGGATAAGGGGAGCGCTGGAACCCGAACGGCATTCGATGAAGCCGATGCTCCTGTTAACTTTCACACAAAAATGATCAGACACACTTCATAACTGCACTGTCCTTATCATTTACTAACTACCTGGAGGTGAGATGTCTGAGACTGCATTTTTGTCTACACTGCATCTGTCACATCATTAGTGGTCAGTTTGTTGAAATTTTATTTTTGTTCTTGTTGCAGTATTACTAGTAAAAAGCATTCGCAATGGATTAAATGCCAGATTCTAAGATGAAACCGAAGATTTTCTCTCAAAGTACAAGTGAAGCACAAGCCGAGTCATTATTCATATTGCGTTTACGGACCTTCCTTAGGGAAGCATGGAGCATGGAGATGAAGTCATTATGCCTGAGCTTCTTTTCGTTTCCTCTCATCGCCCCTGCCTGTTTTTCATGTTAGAAACACACTAATCTTTCAAGTCATTTCTCCACACTTGGTGGCAATTTCATCTGGACCACATCCTTGTTATTTATTTCGCTCGCTTGGACGGGCGCTTTCATTTGCCATTCCATCTGAAGCACTCATCTTACACCAGCTCATTTCAGCTCAGACGGCTCCCTCGCTCACACTCTCTTTCTCTCTGTTTCTCTTCTGGAAGACTGGTCCTCAAAGCTTACTGAAACGCACACGAGGCAGGCTGGTTAGGAGGATATGAGACAGCGAGAGTAGGTGGGTGTTAGCCTGGCCTAAACACTCGAAATCTAGCCATTTCCAGCCTGTGTGGGTGGAGTGCATAGCTGAGGACCGAGTCACTCAGTAAGAATTCCTCCTTTCCTGCTTTTCCTTCTTCTCTCCCTCCCTCCCCTCCTGTTTGTCTGTCTGTCTGATGGAGGGATGCGGAGGTGTGTGAGAATGGCCACTTTTTTCCAATGCTCAGCAGAAGGAGAGATGCGAACAGTCCAAACGGGCACCAATTACAGTGTTTCCGCTGGAAGCACTCTAATCCTAATCCATCTAATGACCCCATGGTGAGATACCATGAGAGAGAGAGAGAAGTATGTGTTGCACAAAAGTGGGCAAAATAACCTGGAAACTGTGTTTGTGGGAATCCTTGTAGAGAAAGATGTGTTTACATTTTTTTGTGACAAAACCGCTGCACCTTGTGTTTTTATCCTCAGTTATTCATCATATGGCTGGGGTTATTCAGGCTGAAAACCAAACAACATCTATAATGCTGAGATTTCCATCAACTTGTCGGTGTTGCACTGACCCTACAGCTGTGATCAATGAATAGATGCACTTTAAAGCTGTAAAGGCTGAGAATATATGCGGTGTTTAATAAGACAAGCTGTGATGCACTGTGAAATCTGCAAAAGATAAAATGATGATGTACATAAGCTTTAGCTTTTGGTTTCAAATTGTTTCCCTCTGCAGTGTTTCAGGCAGTGTAAAAATCAAGTCCATCATTCATCATCACCTTTGTTTTTTCACACCAGACATACTTAATCCTCCAAAGAATTTGGCTTTGAACTCACACTAATCATGTTTTATATCATGGACTTGTCCATGAACATGGATTAGACATTTGGGGGTGAATTTGATTGTTCTACTTTTCCATTGTTCTTGATTTGTGAATTGTAATCTGCGAATTTTGAAAACCACTGTTTCTGGGGAATGCTGTTTTTTGATGTTTGTGAGGAAACATTGCAGGTGTTTTATCTGTTCGCTGAAGAGAGTAACATTGAGAACGTGATGAAAGACATTTTTAGCTGCTGATGAAATTACTCACTGCACATCTAGCCTAATCCAGCATTCGTGTTTGCTATAGGTGGAGACTCACACACGGCACATTTTTCCAGAAACTGAAGGTTTTTAATAAGATAGCAGTGCTCTAATCCTTCTGTCTCCTGATGAGCCCCACCCTTGCAGGCACGCACACACACACACACACACACACACACACACACACACACACACACACACACACACACACACACAAAAGCAAGGTCACAGTAAATAAAACAAAAGCATGAAAGACAGTGAAAGTGAATGTTATATAGTTGGGTACAGAATGAGGTAGACAGAGTCTTAGGTGTTGTTTTAGTTTATTCTGATTTAAATTTTTTCCTTTTCCGAAGCTCTCAATAATCCTCAGACTTGGTAGACGTGCCTACAGATTTCAGCTCAGCAGAATTGTTGAGCTGTAACTCTCCCTGATTTTGCTCTATTGGGTTTTTTCGTGGCTATTGACAGAAATAAGTTGATGTATGGCCCCGGTCACTTGGCATGGATTTTCCTGTTCATAGCAAATGTTCCATTATTTGCAAAATGCACACAATGATGAAAAGTGAAAAAAAGAAGGCAGTTACACGTCTGTATAGCAAACAACAGAAGTGCTTCAATGTGTGTAACTGTGTATCAGTGTGTAACAGATAAAGGGTGGATCACTAACACTGTGTTCTGAAGCAAGGGTTCCTTCTTCATGAGCTCATTCTCTCGCTGTGTCATTGGGGCTCGTGTTTATTTGTCAGGCAGAGAGTCAGCACGAGGTGCAGGAATCTCATTTGTAACATGCACACACAAACACCAGGGTTCTTCCTGGCTCCAAATCAGACAAAGATGCTAGACTGGTGAAGTGGGAAGGACTGGGCGCTTGGTTTGACAGGCTGCTTGTTTCCGTTTATGTTTTGCCGGTGGGGGGGGGGGGGGGGGGGGGGTCATATTTGAACACTGTGTCTAAATAAAAGGGAAAATGACAAATCATGTTAGTTTAAAGTTTTTTGGTTAAAAATTGGGTCATGAGAGAAAAACTCCTACAAAATATTGAGTTCCCAAGCTACTTCCTACTCCAAAGAGCAGATCATAATTGTCGGACATGTGGACATTAGATAGCTTTTAAAAAAGGATATATAGAAAATGTACCGTGTTGTGTTTTTCATGGTTTTCTTGGCCATAACCGCAGATTAATTTAAAAATCCACCATCCAATTAAAAATGATTTATTTACAATGTACACTATGTGGTCTAAAGCATGTTCACATCTGACCATCACACCTATATGAGAGTCTTGCACAAACTTGGAAACACTTAATTGTCTAGAATATTTTTGTATTCTGTAGCATTAACTGTTATAAAGCATAATCCTTTGACTGGAACTAAGAGGCCCAGACATGTTCCAGCAGTTCCAATGCCCCTGTGCACAAAGTGAGGTCCATAAAGATACGGTTTACCAAGGTTGGGGTGGAAGAACCCGAGTGGCCTGCACAGAGCCCTGTCCTCAACCCCACTGAACACCTTTGGGATGAACTGGACAGAGGCATATCTACAGGGCAGGCAATTGCCTGGGGCCCCGCTTTCTGTGAGGGGCCCCTGAGGGCTGATCATTTAAATAATCTAAAATTCTCATCTTAAAATAATGCTCAGCACAGGGGGCCTATCTCATTTGAAGACTTTGTTTATGCTCCTGTGCCACCCCTTCACACTCGACTTGTGCAAGCTTTAATTCCTGAAAATGAAGAGGACATACCTAGCTGGCAGAAGGGTAAGAGAAAACAAGAAGAGGAGGAAAAGAGGAAACAGGACAGTTGTAAGTGATAGAGATAGTGATGAATGAATTAAAGATTAAATACAAACAAATCCAATTTCCTCTTATTATAAGATTAATTATTGGGAAGAGTTAGATAGGGTTAGCAGTTCTTAATTGGGTCATGAGAGAAAAAAATCCTACAAAATTTTTTAATATGCGCTGAAATGCAATAGGTACCGGAATTGATGTTCACAACACCGGCAGCACCGCTTGGCAAGTACCGGTACTATGTCTGCTGCTTCCGTGAACCAATACTTTACATTATTTAATGCTTAATTGATATTAGTTAATATTAGTTAAACATTGACAATTTGCTTCCACACTGATATTTAACCTCCTTTTTGTAAAATAGGAGCAGCTAAAAATAAATACTTTATGTTCTGTTAGATGTGTTATGGCTACTTTTAAATGTACATTGTATAATTACATCTCTAGGTAACACAAAGACAAAATAACACAAATCTGGCAGATGGGCCTCATGTATTTATTTTACCTGGGGCCTCTATATAATATAGGTTCGCTTCTGGAACTGGATTTTGAACTTCTCGCCAGTCTAGAGGAAATTCTTCTCAGAAGAGTGCAGGCTGTTACAACAGCAAAGGAGGAACAACTCAGTATTAATGCCCATGGTTTTGGAAATGGGATGTTTAGAACTCATGTGTCCACATAATTTTGGCCATATAGTGTAGCAGTAGTAGTGGTTATTCAGAAGCGATTTCTTTTCTACTAGCTTGACCTAGCTGGACAGAATAAGCTTGATTTTTTCGGCAGGGTTTTCTTTTCCTAATTTTTAGCTAGCCAGCTAAAATTAGCAGCTAGCTCAATACTTTTAAGCTCAGAGCCACATGAATCTTTAGAGAATGAGTAAACTCACACTGGGGCTGTGTGCCGCCAGCATGGTGAGCGGACAGAGCAACTTTTAATTCCTGCTGGTGTTTTAGCAGGCTTTTAATTAGCTAGACGTCTCTCTCTCTCTCTCTCTCTCTCTCTCTCTCTCTCTCTCTCTCTCTCTCTCTCTCTCTCTGTAATGCTTTCAGAGAATGAGCACAGTTACAGCCTGCTTTTACTCATTTCCCTCCTTTATATAACCAATCAGTACGCTACACACACACACACACACACACACACACACACACACACACACGACTGCTGTGAAATAAAGCAAATAAATACCTAAATAATGCAGTGTGTGTTTGAGCACATCTCCATATGCAGATCCCAGAATACAAGAAAGAGAAAGACGCATTATTCATGCAAACTCATGCATCTGACTCCTAACCCGAAACACATCGATCCTCAACCTTCCTGGCTACGGGTCAGCGGTTTGCACTCTCTAACTCTCTCACGAGTTCACCTTACTTTGTTGGTATTTTTAAAAATCTTTTTGACTTTCACTCTTTTGTTTCGTCTGTCCATCTCTATTTTCTTCTGTGCTTCCCTTAGCTTTCACCTCTAACCATGGTTTATGCTTTTCAGATTTCATCTTGCCTTATGCTCGTTTTCTTCTTTTCATATCTTTTTCACACACACTTTCTCTTTGACTTGTCATGCAGACAGTCGCTCAGCTGTCAACTGGATGACAGTGTTAACTGAATGAGATGAAGTTGTAGCTTTACCTGCAGGCTATACTGACTCTATAATGACATGCACAGCTATCAGTGCATCAGAGAACGTCCCTTTCACCATGGGCATCTCGACATGGTGGCCTTCCAGAGGTTCTCTTTTAGTCACGTGTTTTAAACATTTTTTAAGCTCATCTGTATTTTTTCCCCCGCAGGTCTGTCTTCCTAGGTCTGTCTGTTACTATATTTAACAGACAGGCTAGATGTGGAGAAAGAAAACTCGTACATTGTCAGTCTCTGAGTTAAATCCAATAATCGTCAAATCCAATAATCACAGTTACAAGAGCTGGTGCTCAATGGTGACCTGATAATCTCTTTCCTTGAAATTAACATTTATACTGACTCTGTTTATAAGCTATTGAATCATACTATATGCCCTTGGGTTGTCATGAAATTGTATACATCTCTTCATCAAGCTATTCTATCTTTCCTTTCATGCTTAAGGCTTCTTCCATGCACTGATGGCAGTGTGGAGGGGCCTTTATTGAACAAAACCCAGGCTCCCAGGGCTAATATAACACTTCTCCACTAAGAGAGCTACTGAAAGAGCTAATGAGTGCTTAATGGTGGCAGATATACATGCTTCTGTTGAGGAGGCACAATAAAGTTAGTCTAAACTGAATTATACTAGCATGGCAGAGAAGAAAATGGATAAAAATGGTTTGTAGTGGTTGCTTGACCCTCTGGAGCAGGTGGTGGAGGATCTGGTGATCCCTCCAATCTCAATATGTCCTTCAGGAAATGTTCTAAGACTCTTCATTTCATTCTTTTTTATCTTTCCATATTAACCAAGATGCTTTCTATTTTGGTTTAGATGTAGTCTAGTTCTTCGTGTGGTTTATTAAAGATGCTTTGGAGAACATATTCCCTCCACAGGGAACCCAAATGCATTCTTTAAATGCCCAGCAGGTATGTTGTTATCTTGTGTGCTCAATAAATAATATGGTGGGTGGAATGATGCACTGTCATAATGCTTGTCAAGGATCATTTCCAGTGAAATATTTGTGTATAATTCTAGAGGAAATTTCTAGGTATAAATGACAATTATGCATCACAATTATATCTACTAAATGAATCAATTAAAATTTCTGACCAAAAGGGGCAGACACAAAAAAATTCTTCACCCATGGGAATCAATCCTTTGAGGGCAGAGTTTAATTTCCTCGAGCAGCTGTAACTCATAAGTGAGTGCTTGAATTTTAATGAAACTTTAATGAAACATGGAAGACATGTTCAAGACAAGATTCCAAGGCTATGTGCAATTTTTTTTTGCCATTGTCGTAAGTGGGAGGCAGGGTTAAGTTTGAATAGATATTTCTTAGTAACATTAAGTCAGATCCAGCCAAAATTTGGTGTACTAATGTCGTTTTTATGACACAGAAACGGCGTTTTTAAAAGTGTATTTCTAATGGTGAGTGTTTTACTTAAAAACACGGATGCCATCAGCCAATCACTAGGCATTTCATGACATAAGCACTGAACTACTGACTCAAACCTTGAACAGAAATTTTATTTTTATTTAAGTTGGTAAGAACTGGACACTGGGGTGCTATTTACAAAGGGTGCTTTAACCCCACACCTTTGCTATTTAAAAAGGGTGCTTTAACCCCACACTCCATCCATCCATCCATCCATTTTCTTTACTGCTTATCCTAAGCAGGGTCACGGGGAGCCTGGAGCCTATCTCAGGGGGCTTGGGGCACAAGGTGGTGGGACACTCTGGACTGGGTGCCAACCCATGTCAGTGCACAAGTGTGCACACATTCACACACTATGGACAATTTAGTAAATGTCAATCAGACTACAATGCAAACCTTTGGACTGGATGAGAAAACCCCTAAAGCATGAGGAGAACATGCTAACTCCGTGCACAGGGTGGAGGCAGGAATCAAACCCCTAACCCCGGAGGTGCAAGGCAAACATGTTAACCACTAAGCCACCATGTATTATTATTATTATTATTATTATTATTATTATTATTATTAAGAAGCAATGTTTAACTGAAAAAAGTTAATAAAACATTAGCAATCATTCACCTATTAATGCTAAAATAAAATAACGTTAATAAAATAAAGTTTTTAAAAAAATCTAATTATATGTGGTTAACATATTGGCTGGGACTGTTTTCAGGTGATTTCCAACTGTGGTGGAAAAGTCCTTGGACAAAACAGGGTAAACAATCTAAAGTGATGTTTTTGGCAATTTACAACTTAAAATATATAGTGGCTGGAATTTCTGTGTATTAATAATAAATGTGCACTAATGTAATACTCTAGCCTACATTCTAATCTCAGATGTAAGCAGTAGAAAGTCATCTCAGACATATTGATAATGCAGTCGTTAAAGCGGCTGTAGTTCCTGTGGTGGATGTGTATCTGAATAAGGTACGAAAGGACAGTCCATCATTGTCTAATGATTCTGTGTTCAGTACAGATCTCTCTCTAGGCCACTTTCACTGGCCTCGTGCTCCAGTCTCTCAACTGCACAAAGCCATTTGGAGGAGCCATTGTAGGAGCCTGTACTGGAAAGATGAGCAAGAACACTCCATTTTGGCTAGCAGAGAAACAAGTGGAAAAGGAAATATCATGGCAACAGTATATTTTCTATATAATCCTTTTACAAATTGGCAGTCTAGTGCTCACATGGCCGACATTTTCACTGTTGATTCTACTTTGAGTTTTTGAGCATCTACAGTGACTGACCCAGGACAGAGCAGGAGAGGGCTGGTCAAAAAAAGCACGTTTTAATCACTTTCTATTTATCACCATCAATAAAAAACTGGTAGATCTGTTAGGCCTATTTAACATCTTTAGAGCAAAATCTTCCTCCATTTTTCTCTTTCGGCTGAAAACCGAAAGTGCCATGTTTGCAGAAAGCTAGGAAGTCCATGAGTTGTGAGTACATAAGATAGAGGAAGTGGGCGTGGCTTCCAGGAAGTGCAGGTTATTATTGCAGAGTTCAAAATACCTGCGCAAATCATTCCAGATTCATATGTTGATTGACTCATGCCCCATTTTATTGGGAGAAATTGAGTGATAACTCATACCAGCTTCCTATTTTTTAAAGACAATTCATGGTAAAACCTGAGTTCATTCAGATGTTTAATGGAAATTGGGTATTGATCACTTTAACTAAATGCATGTATGTATGGTACTTATTTGTACCAATTTTACACAGCTAAGTAAAGGCAAGTCAGATGTATTAAGGCAGTTGTTTTCCATAAACCGTTAGAGTGACTCGATAAATCTGGCTTTACTGTGTTGTAAGCAGGTAGTGATTGGTCAGTGGAGAATTTTGCCCTCTAGAAAGTTTATTGAATGTCTGTGCCTTTACCGTAAATGTCTGTACCATTGTAATTCATCTGAGGCCCTGTAGAGCCTTTTGTTCAGTGAAATGTGTGTTTGTGTGTGCTGGGCTGCAGCATGTTCTCTCTGACAGACTAGATTAAGCATGGTTGTTAATGAGTCAATGGAGGATCATATCGATGCCTGCTCATTTTAATCCCATCCTTCGCCATGGATACCCTCCGCTGCCTCCGTCTGCATGGCGCGTCCACAGCTGGCTGAAATACGAGGAGGGGAATGGGAGAAGAGAGCCATTTTATTACAGCAGCTTGGCTCTGAGCAATTCTCACGCTTAGGAGTCATGTTTCACAGCAGCCAGCATGATTTCTCTTACTGTGTTGCTCTATAGTGCAAGAAAAATGCAAAGAGAGCCTACTTGTAGCCGTTATTAGGTACATAGTAATTTGCTTTGGGTTGTGGGTTCGTGTTTCATTTTTTATTTCAATGAATATTGAAGAAATAATCTGCATCATTTATTAGTTTATCTATAAAAGTGATGCTATGCATGAGAAGGCTAAGAATATAGTCAATGTTTTTTTTGCATCTTTAGCTACATCCGTATCTGTCGAGCCTACCAATGATTTCCTTTTAACCAGCAGCTTAAACACTCTTGCTTATAGTATTTCTTACATGGTCTCACATCTGGGCCTATTTGATACAAGTCATTTTGCTTTATGCATCTTGAATGTGATTTCTGCTTGGTATCACTTGATACATAAATCCGCTGGCCCAATCTTGTCTTTTTTGTTCTATGCACTTTTCTTTATTTGCCCCTCACATGATCAGTTTGATTGGCACAGCACAAATTCATGTCATAACCTGAAATAAGCCCATAAAGTAAGCCCCTTTTAAGCTTTAAGTACAAATACAGAGGCCAGGAAAAGTGTGTGTTTTTGTACATTTAGCTCATGAGGGTCTCTCACTTTTTGTTTCCTTTCAGCCTCAATCTCTTCATTATTTAGGTTTGTCTGTGTGACCTGCATTGGCACATTGGAATATCAAATAATGACTTTATTGTGTAAAACTAATCATTCCTTGCCAGAAGTGTGCCTCTCATAATGACTGCCCCTAAGATGATGCATTTGAGGACTTACTGGATCATTTAGTTGGACAATAATAGGCAAGTGTGTGACATCTTTGTCAATTTTACTTTATATATTGGATAAACAGGTCAGACTTCTTTTTTTTTTTTTACCATAAGTTATAAATTGAAGCAGAAGTGCCAGGTCTATTTGTGTCTCATGCGGCAGTAGTGCCAGGTGTGTCTGGACTGTGCATTACTGTGCAGGCAGCGGCTCCTCTCTGCCGGCTGAACGTGTGTCACTCCAGCTGCTCGCAGATCCCTGGAATGATGGCAATAGTGGCAAACATTGGCCATTACAAAAAAAATGTTGTGAAAGAGAAAAACAAGCTTTAAAAAAACCTCCTCTTGCATCTGGGTTACTACCGTGGACTACTATCATTCTCTTTTTGTTGACATGCTCCATGTTTTCACGAATACTCCATTAACGGTGCTCATTCCCCCTGACTTTCCAGCACCGAAAATGACCCGGGCACAGCCATTTCTGTGTCATAATGTCTGCTTATTAAGGTTTCCATATTCCTGCTCTTCTGAGCCCATACTCTGCTCCAAATAAATGGGGAAAATTTGCTCAGGGCATTACCCACAATCCTTCCATGGTAAGCAGGAGCACGAGCAGACGTGGCTATGAAATGTTGAGAGGCTCTTGCAGGTCATTGCCATGTCCTGGAGCTGTTGTTCATGTGCCCAAGAGAAAATTGATCAAATTTATTAAAAGTCAGTCCAAGCTGGTACATCAGCAAGAAATGGAACGTACAAAGTGAATTTGTCCACTGATGGTCATGTGTAGCTTTTGAGCACATTATGATGGGTTTTGGCAGGCAGAAAGAGCAGATGGAAAAGGGATCGTGAAGGTTTGAGAGAGAAGGAGTGAGATAGAGAAAGAAGGACTTAGAAAAGATTTATAGCCTCAACATAGGCGCTCATTTTATTCACCAAAAAAAAAAAAACCCATTTCAAACGTACTCCCGAATTCATCGTTCAAACATAGAAGCACTTCTGAATGGTTTCCTCTGAGTGCAAAATGGTGCATGTGGTCGGCTTTTCTGCCTGGTTTGGTGCACTTTATCGGAGCACATCTTCTTCAGTAGGCTGTAACTGACTAAATTTATGCAGGTCTCATTTTCTCACCATGTTAGACACCGCTTTATTTCACTTGCTTGTTCTTGCAATTTTAACGAAGTTGGACATTTATTCTTTTCTCAGAGCTGACTTTTAATCACGCCACTCTTCATCTTTGCATGCTATTTCTCTGCCTGTTGAGTCATTTCAAATTCAAGTCATAATTCTATCGTCATTTTCTCCGCTTTCTCTTCCCGAACAAAAAAAAACAAAACAAAAACGCAGTGACATGCTCTCGCATAATGACACATAAACACTGCACTTAAATATGAGCTGCTTTTTAAATAGCTGTCTCTTTGCTATTCTTTTTGTGTATTTGCGGGCATTATGCTCTCCCTCTACTCTCCTTTCTCTTGCTACCCTTCATTGGAGGTAATTACACTTTCTTGCTTAGGAAAGGAGCAGCTCCAGTAAGGACTTCTCTCTCCTCACACATCAAAAGGGAGTAATGGGCCATATTGTCTCTACATAATAGGTACATTAGATGCAATTGTCTTTCTGCATGGTTTATATCAAACAAACAGCAGAACTTAGACCTAGCATTATATGTTATGAACTGATGTTGCAGTTTAAGACTACAACAAGTGATGAAAGTTTTGCAATTTGATTTTGTTCAGCATCAACACCCTTGTGTTCCCAGTTCCTTTAGTTGTTGTTTTGTTTTGTTTTTCTGAGTGTTTGAGGGATACAAAACGATGTGGTATTTTGTGAGGCTGTCTGCTCCACACAGAAGAACTTCATAACTTCCTACATAAAAAAATCATTTAAAAAAATGCCTGGTGTTTTCTCTTGTCCTACTGACATTTGTTTTTACCTTTCTTTTTCTTTCCATGTTTTGTTTTTATTAGTCCTTCATTCCTCCTACCTTTAGATTGAATGTGTGGAAGCAGTCTCCTGAATGTCAAGAATGTGTTTATAAAAGAGGTGCACTTTGACCCCAGAGGACAATAAAGCACTTTTTCACCAGAGAGTGTGGTACAGTACAGTAACAAATCCATGAACCCGCATTTATTCTTTCATGTTCAGTAGCTGCTTTATCCAGATCAGCGTCGTGATGGAGCCAATCCTGGCAACACTGGCACTAGTTGGGAGAAAGCACACTGCATGGGAAGTCAGACCTTTGCAGGGTAACACACATTTATACATAGGGGCAATTCAGTATAGCCAATTTGTCTACCTGCATGTTTTTGGACAGTCAGAGGAAACCCAGATGAACACAGGGAAAACATGCACAGAAACTCCACACAGACAGTAACAAGAATTCGGGACCGAACCAGGAACCCTGGAGCTGTGAAGGAGATGCTGCCATCATGCCACCCATGGACCCACATTTTGTTGCTAATTTTATTGCCATATGACTCAATCAGGTCTGCCATTCTGAAAAACACTAGCTGACTAGAATTGTTTTTGTGTGATAATATTCCTGCTGTGTACAACTGAAAACCTGAAAAGTTCTGTTTGGTCTGCTGGGTCCACTTATAACCAAATGCAGACCTTTAAGGTTGTCCATTCGTATTGTTGTTAGTGTATACTGTTAACAATAATGTGGCATGGGAGATTAGCACAATACTATTGTCCAGAAAGCTCCTCCTACTTTCACATGTACCATTATGCGGTGAAAAATGGTACACAGATATTTGGTCAGGCTCTGGATCGCTCTAGATTAGTAACCATACCATACCACACTGTGCATTTGCTTTCATGGGAGAGAGTGACCAGCTAGTGTTGCAACATTACATCAGCCATCAGACCGGGCAGATTTGTTTCTTCACAACATCAGAGGAAGACAACATTTCTCACTGCCAAAAAATTCTCATACAAGCTCTAGTCTACACTGGATTACAGGAATTTGCTGGTCGCTTTGTATTTGCGTTGCATCTTGAATTGTTTACAGTTTTTGTCTCTCTGGTTTTTGTCATTTGGCAATCCCTTAGAGGTACAGTATGATTCGAGTTCAGTTGGAGAGGTGCAAGTGAGGTGGCAAGGCCATGCATTTGTCTAACCAAACCTAACTGCATCAAGTCCATCAGTGTGTTTGCAAATGACTAAATGTAAATATAAATGACCACAAATAACCAATGCAAGAACATAGCTGAGGTCAGTGATTTCAAAATATGTTTAAATCAAGATTAAATAATCTGTATCAACCTCATTCAGACCACATTTATCTCTCTGTCAATTTATAGAGGAGAGGCCGGACTGTTCTAAAGCCAGGTGTGAGGTACAGTTCTCTCCCCGTTGTCCTGAGGACTCAGTGCTGATTGAAGGTTACGCTCCACCTGGCGAATGCTGCCCTCTGCCCAGTCGCTGTGTGTGCAGTCCTTCTGGGTGTCTGAGAAAAGTATGCCAACCTGGCTATCTCAACATCCTCGTATCCAAAAGCTCTGGCAAACCTGGAGAATGCTGCGACCTGTACGAGTGCAAACCAGGTAAGAATGCAAAACTCCTCCGAAAGATACCAGAGCATACACATTTCACAATTGACATATACAGGAGAGGGCAAATGATACATTGATCAGTTAAAATTTACAGTGTGCTGTCCAATCTCATGTTTTATTTGCCCAGAAAACCAACCAGGTAAAAACGGTAGCAACATAATGTAATAACATATATAGAGTTAGCTAGTTAAGTGCATTAGTATGTGCTAAGAGAAACAAAAAAGTTTATGATTATTAACATCTTCTAACAAAGTTGCTAATGTAACTCATTATGTTTGTGACCTCACCAAATGCGCTGTGGTGTGACATCACACGGAAAAAATAATCTCAGAGTGTGGCAAGCATCTGTTGACGTGCTGCTGCTAGGTGACTGTGTAGTAAATTCTATATGTATTGCAGTATACTGTGTGTGTATGTAGTTTTGTGCTGAAGTGTATTCTTATTCCTGATTCTGACAGGATAGTCTGTCTTACATGCATGCTAATTAATCCACCTAGTAAAAATCATTCCACCATCAAACAGATCATGCCTTGGCCAATGTGTCTAGTGCAGCAGGTGGCAGGATTTGGAATGAGTAGCTCACTCTGTAATTACAGTATTGATGCAAATCACACCATTGTGTAGTGAATTAAGTTTGAATATGAACATTTTTGTTTTGCGAAAGTCAATAAGGAGTAGGTTTTTTCCTGGTTGTTAAACCTACTTGGGTGACTAGGCTGCTGATTTGTCCACCCCTGAAGTAAAACATGAAGGAGAGTGTATCAACTTGAATATATACACATAAAGCAGTTGATAGTGGCCCCTGTTTGTTTTCTTGACAACGCACGTTGGCAGCTGCAGTAAACAAAGTGACAGGTGCTGGAATTGTTTCCTTTTGTTTGTGTGTGTGTGTGTGTGTGTGTGTGTGTGTGTGTGTGTGTGTGTGTTTTCAGCACTTAGCCTTGTGCCTCTGTGTATTCTGGTTTAAACAGCATTGAGCTGCTCTGAGAGTGAAATCAAAGGCAAATTATTTGCAATCCTACATGAGGATTTGACAAATTGTGTTAACGCGTTTAGTGATTGTGTGTTTGTGTGGGCAGTTTTCAGTGTGGACTGCAGCACGGTGGAATGTCCTCCCATACAGCCCATGCAGTGTCCAGCAGACAGCTACGAAACGCAGGTCAGGCTCACAGCCGACGGATGCTGCACACTACCCACCAGGTGAGACACACACACGCACACACACACACATCACATCTCTGTCATACCTCTCTGTCTCATCAGCACAGCTCTCACAGCCAGGACAATGATCCTTTACTTCACTATTCATTTATCTCGATTATGCTTGGCTGTGCTGTAACAGTGTCTTTATGCTGCTTTAAAATACTCTTATTTACTCAAGCTTTATAGTGCTTAGTGAAACACATGCCTATAAATTGCCAGAAATGAGTGATGGGATTACATTCTGAACTGTACCTTGAATTGTTATTGACACCCCTGTCTACTTTTTATATTTTTATATTTTTTCTCATCTCCTCTGTCTTGCTTTTTTCTCGCTGTTAGGTGTGAGTGTTTGCCTGGTGTCTGCACCTTCCCACAGTGCTCAGCAGGAACACAGCCCCACTTGGTCTCCCGTGGTGATGGAACACCGGGACGGTGCTGTGATGTGTACGAGTGTGTCAATGGTAGGTCTTGTTAGCTCAGTGTTTGTGTGTGTGTGGCTGTGTGTATGTGTAGGAGAGGTTCACAGGTGAAGAGTGCACATAGAATGTTACTGAGCTTGGACAAGAGGCCAAGAGCAGAGTCTGTTGACTGAGTTGCAGTGAGAGGACAGAGTGTGTGATGTGTGTATGCAAACATACTAATGCTGTCCCTAATAATGAGCTTCTTAAGGAGTGTAAACACACAGCAGCAAGCTCATTTAGACAGCTCAGAAAAGCCCGCTGTATATTTATTTAAAGGAAACAAAGAGTCACAGAGTTGCTTTAAGTTATACCATGTTATCCTTGAAGGAATACAGTATGTCCTTTAACGAGAGGTGATGAGCTGAACTCCTGTACCTGACTGAGGAAAACACACTAGTCTTTTTGCAGTCGTGGCTTTTATGGCGAACTCTGGAATTAATGCAGTTAGATTTTGTTTGTACAATTATGTGGTGAGTGAAATGGAAACAGACAGGCAGGGGCATGACCTTGCCTCTTCAATTGCTAGCCCAACTAACCTCAAATCACTCTCAGTCTCTGAGAGGTCTGTTACTCCTGTGCAATCCATGCAGTCTTAATAAATCATATCTAGCTCATGTTGATTTTAGCACTGTAGGTATTTTGATCCCATCCCTTAAGTATTAGCAACAATAAAACCACTGTTGTTATGTGGCCATTTGCTTTGTCACCAAAACATAAGTTTGTTAGCCTGGGAAAACCCTTTAAGTTCACTGCAAAAAATGTTATCTTATAAAGTGAAACTCTTTGAATATGGGCAAATTTAGCCTGTTTTAGATGTGTTTACTCATTAAAATTGTCTTATTTTATTGGCAGATCATCTTTCTCCCTACAAATATATGCTAGAAATGAGAAAATGATCTTCCAATAGAATAAGACTATCCAAAGCTAGAAATTAAAATGTAGAAATAGATTTAATATTCATATATTTAGTGTATTATAATCCTGTAATAGGAAGTATTAGATAAATATGACTATATTCAAGATATTTTCACTTGCTAATATGTAATTTTTTTGTCATTGTGGTCAAAGATATATATATATATATATATATATATATATATATATATATATATATATATATATACACGCACAGTATCTCACAAAAGTGAGTACACCCCTCACATTTTTGTAAATATTTGATTGTATCTTTTAATGTGTCAACACTGAAGAAATGACACTTTGCTACAATGTAAATAGTGAGTGTACAGCTTGTGTAACAGTGTAAATTTGCTGTCCCCTCAAAATAACTCAACACAAAGCCATTAATGTCTAAACCGCTGGCAACAAAAGTGAGTACACCCCTAAGTGAAAATGTCCAAATTGGGCCCAAAGTGTCAATATTTTGTGTGGCCACCATTATTTTCCAGCACTGCCTTAACCCTCTTGGGCATGGAGTTCACCAGAGCCTCACAGGTTGCCACTGGAGTTCTCTTCCACTCCTCCATGATGACATCACGGAGCTGGTGGATGATAGAGACCTTGTGCTCCTCCACCTTCCGTATGAGGATGCCCCACAGATGCTCAATAGGGTTTAGGTCTGGAGACATGCTTGGCCAGTCCATCACCTTCACCCTCGGCTTCTTTAGCAAGGCAGTGGTCATCTTGGAGGTGTGTTTGGGGTCGTTATCATGCTGGAATACTGCCCTGCGGCCCAGTCTCAGAAGGGAGGGGATCATGCTCTACTTCAGTATGTCACAGTACATTTCGGCATTCGTGCTTCCCTCAATGAACTGTAGCTCCCAGTGCTGGCAGCACTCATGCAGCCCCAGACCATGACACTCCCACCACCATTCTTGACTGTAGACAAGACACACTTGGCTCTGTACTCCTCACCTGCTCGACACCATTTGAACCAAATAAGTTTATCTTGGTCTCATCAGACCACAGGACATGGTTCCAGTAATCCATGTCCTTAGTCTGCTTGTCTTCAGCAAACTGTTTGCAGGCTTTCTTGTGCATCATCTTTAGAAGAGGCTTCCTTCTGGAACGACAGCCATGCAGACCAATTTGATGCAGTGTGCGTCATATGGTCTGAGCACTGACAGGCTGACCCCCCACCCCTTCAACCTCTGCAGCAATGCTGGCAGCACTCATACGTCTATTTCCCAATGACAACCTCTGGATATGACGCTGAGCACGTGTATTCAACTTCCATGGTTGACCATGGCGAGGCCTGTTCTGAGTGGAACCTGTCCTGTTAAACCACTGTATGGTCTTGGCCAAGATGCTGCAGCTCAGTGTCAGGGTCTTGGCAATCTTCTTATAGCCTAGGCCATCTTTATGTAGAGCAACATTTCTTTTTTTCAGATCCTCAGAGAGTTCTTTGCCATGAGATGCCATGTTGAATTTCCAGTGACCAGTATGATGGAGTGTGAGAGCGATGACACCAAATTTAACACACCTGCTCCCCATTCACACCTGAGACCTCACAACTCACATGAAACCGGGGAGGGAAAATGGCTAATTGAGCCCAATTTGGACATTTTCACTTAGGGGTGTACTCACTTTTGTTGCCAGCGGTTTAGACATTAATGGCTGTGTGTTGAGTTATTTTGAGGGGACAGCAAATTTACACTGTTTTACAAGCTATACACTCACTACTTTACATTGTAGCAAAGTGTCATTTCTTCAGTGTTGTCACATGAAAAGATATGATCAAATATTTACAAAAATGTGAGATACTGTATGTTTCTCATTTGCATGTATCTCAACCAGAAATAAAGGCACAGCATTTTAAAGATTGGTCACCCCCAAAAAGTAAAAATGGAGGAAGCACATTTAAAGATTCCTTTCCAATTACACTGAAAGCCTCCCCACCTACATATACATTTATAACCTAATCTACTTATGGAAAAAAATATTACTGCCAAATTTGTAAGACAATAGGAAATGAGTTATCAGAATCATCCACATCAGGCTCTGTCTTAAGATCTTAGGTAAAAGTCACTCACAGCATTTAAACATGAAAATTGTCTCTTCCCTCAAGTGATCTCTGTTCAAACTAACATGAGTGGTGAAATAATGGCTGGCTGATTCATTCATTCAGATCTGATGACTAATTTTATTGTTATTAATTATTTTTTTATTAGGTCATTTAAACATTTTAAACCGTCAGCTCTCATCTGTACAGAGTGTGTAAGCATTCTTCTGTGTTTTGATGATGATGTAATGGTGCAAGAGCATAAAATTCATTTGACAGTCAGTATCCGATTACAGATTTCACTGAGTAGGCTTATATCCATTTCACTATGGTATGTAACTATCCAAGGTTTTAGCCATCTTTAGGCAGACTGACTGTATTACTGTCTTCACAGATGAAACCCAGGGCTCAAACCAAGAGTAGACATGCAGAGCTATTAATTGTATAAACATTCAATCTAACAGGGTACAGCTGGACAACATACACCTGTCAGTCACATGTTCCAATATGTTTGATCACTTGATAAATGGGTAGGTTTAAACAAAAGCTGCCATGTTCTAAGTTGTCTAACACAGCCAGATATAAATATCATGAAATGAAAGATGAAATTCTGGTCTATCGTCTCAAATTGATCTTTTGATTTCAAACCCAAAATTGTTTTCAGTGTATATCAAAAACGAAAAAGAATTGGCCTTGCCATTCCAATACTTTCAGAGGGGTATGTCAAAGATTATTGTAGAAAGAAAAGAAAGGAAAAAACCCTCAATTTTCCCCTCTTTTTTTGGTTGTTTTCCAGAATTCTGGCACAGTGATATCTGACAGTTTTAAGTAGACTGCTACACAGATACAGTCAGGTCCAAAAAATATTTGGACATTGACAAAGTTATTGTTGTTTTTGCTGTTGGCTAGAGACTTTAATTACATTTCAGTGTTTTTACATCCAAATTGGGTGAACAATGTAGGATTTACAGGACTTTTTTCCTTTCAAGGAACCGAAGGTCATTGGACAAATTAACAATCATAAATTAAATTGTCCAATTCAGTTGTTTGCAGTCAATGACAAGACTGCAAGACTTGTTCTTTGGATGTTCTGATTTCAGTTTTGCCAGCAAATCACTTTGTTTGCACTTTGAGCTTCAATACACAGCTAAAATACTTTAACAAGAACTTTGTCCAAATATTTATGGACCTGACTGTATTTACAGGACAAAGCTTGCATTTGCAGAATTAGGTGTCATCCTTATTATTATTATTATTATTATTATTATTATTATTATTATTATTGTCATTATTATTATTGTTATTATTATTACTACTCCTATTATTGTTATTATTATTATTATTATTATATTTAACGATCGAGGGAAGATGAATAAAGTAGGAAGAATACCTTCCTGAGATAGTGGAAGGCAGCATGAAGAGGCCAGATCAAATAAAAACTAAAGAAAAATGAGCATCACAAGCATCAATATAGAGAGAAACAAGATAGAGGTATGTTTTAAAATGATTGCACCTTCCTGGCAGGTGTTTATTTGTTTCCTGTTTATCCTACAGTAAAGCCTGAGGCACATGCTGCACTTGAGAGAGCATTTAATAAGAGCCTCCCGTGCTTGTTGTTTGGAGGATAAGAAAATGATGAACACACAATACATATATTAACAGACAGAGACACGCAAACGCAACACAGCAAGCGCAAACATCTGTGCTATGATGAGGAGCCAGGGTGTGTGTCATCTCAGTGGCGCGCTGTGAAGTAGCTCTGTGTCTGGCGGCTGATTAGAGAACAAAGAGGCAGGGCTCAAGATCAGCTCAGGGGAGCATCAAAGCCCCGGAAACAGGAACACTTTGATTGAACATCTGGCCACTGGTGGCTACGTTTGGGCACCAAGCCTGTATTAATATCACACGGCCTAAGGGGAGAGAGAGAGAGAGGGAGAGAGAGAGAGAGAGAGAGAGAGAGCGAGAGAGAGCACAAAAGAGGAAGGATGAACTCATCTCTGTGGGTGTGAACCTACACAATCAATAAGAAACAGCTGTCCTGCTTACATCATTAGTTGTGTGTTGCAACCCCTGGCATCCCACTTTCCCATCTGAAGATACTTTCATCACATCAGCACATGAAAATGCAGCTTACAAAAGAAATGAAGAGCATTGCATGATACATCCACTCGTGAGCCCACACTGAACTGCAAGGTGTTACACACACTTGAGTTAATAAGTGAAACGGCCAAATGTGAGGATGGCTCTGATAATATTGCAACACATTTTGCCCTTCTGTCTTGTGACTAGTGTCACTAACCGTAGTGTTTTGTTCAGATTAAAATCATTCATTTTGATTTCAGAGTGTCTTATTTGCACCCAGGCAATACAGCTATTTGACCTTTAGACACCAAAAAACTGTACAAGAATGTGTAAAAGAAGTGCCATATCCTGATTTAGCACTGCGCTGATGTTGGAGCTAATTTAGCTAATGTTATTACTTCAGATTTTAATAGTAGTCTAATAAGCCAGCTAATGCTCAGCTAACTATACAGTCTGTGTAATTAACTTGTACTAGTAAGCTAACTAACATTAGGCTAAGTATTATACTGGGAAATGAAAACTAGTAGCACGTTTTGCTGGCAAGCTAAATAACATTAGAACGGGAAAACATATTTTGTTATTTAAATATATATATCTTTATTTCAGTAGAAAGCTAGCTAACATTATAGTACAAGTGCTAGCTAACTTTAGCTAAACTGTGTAACTGCAAGTAACAGTTCTAGTGAGGAAGATGACACTGAGCATTGTATGATAAAAACCCGTAGCTAAGTGTGCTAGCCATCACCCTTTCAGTAATGACTAGATTTTTGTGCAAATGGTATACATTCCCGTTTTCACCCTGGTGTAAATAAGCATTGCCTTTTCATTTTTCATGTCATTTTTAACTAGGGCAATATTAAAGGTAGGATTTCCAAATGATAATTTCCAGTTTGAGACAACTTTTGCTTTGTGACATGGTGCATTATCATGCTGGAAGTAGCCATTAGAAGATGGGTAAATTGTGGCCATGAAGGGATGCACATGGTCAGCAACAGTACTCAAATATGCTGTAGCATTCGAGCAATGATTTATTGGTATTAACTGAGATTCATCAGATCAGGCTACATGATTCACGGCTTCAATTGTCTAGTTTTGGTGAGTCTGAGCCCACTGTAGCTACAGCTTTCTGTTATTGGCTGACAGAAGTGGAACCCGGCGTGGTTCTCTGCTCTTTGTAGTCCATCCGCCTCAAGATTCGACATGCTTTGCATTCTGAGATGGTTTTCTTCTTACCACAGTTGTACAGAGTTGTTATCTTAGTTGCTGTAGCCTTTCTGTCAGCTCAAACCAATCTGACCTCTCTCTTTTTCTCTCTCTCTGTTTTTTTCTTTCCTGCACCATTCTGAGTAAACTAGAGACTGCTTTGCATGATAATCCCAAGAGATCAGCAGTTATTGAAATAATCAAACCAGCTCGTCTGGCACCAACAATCATGCCACTGTCAAAATCACTGCAATCACATTTTCCCCCATTCTGATGATTGATGTGAATATTACCCAAAGCTGCTGTCCTGTATCTGCATGATTTTATGCATTGCACTGCTGTCACACGATTGGCTGATTAGATAATTGCATTAATGAGTAGGTGTACAGGTGTTCCTAATAAAGTGCTTGGTTAGTGTATATTGCTATAAAACGAAAAGAGATGGCATGGTTCACTAGCACATCCATTGCTAATTAGCGAACACAGCACGAGGGTTAAGAAAGTGTGTATCTCTCTGTGTTGTGATGGGGCTGATGGGGTTTGAACAAACCCTTGTTGTTACCTTCCATCATCAGGAAGGACGTGCAGGCTCCGAGCACCCTACCACATGGTGTCTGGATCAGCTGCGCCATCTGCAAACAAACTGGCGGCTAGATTACTCCATCGACGGCAGTTGTTTGCTTGAGACAGAGCACAGTTTTGCGCACTCTGGCACAGGAGGATGTGTGTTTGGGACAGTGAGGGAGAAAGCATTCTCAGACAGTGTGTTTGTTCACCAGATTTCTCATTCAGACGATGATGTCACCCAGCTGGAGATAGATAAGGGGCTGATTAGCTTGTGTCTGTGTGTATGTGTGTTGTCCCCACTAGAATAGGAATATCTGACAGCTTTGTCCACATGAGTAAATGTGCTTCTTTTGTTTTTAAAAAAAAAAAAAAAGCTTTGAAATCTTGACAGCATAAAATGGCTGTTTATAAAAGCTGCACTGTTTTTTTTTAAACTGAAATGGTAAAAACATTTCTGGTTAATGAGGTTATGTTCAGTGTGAGGTTTTGATTTCGGATTGGGTGTAGTAAATTCTTATTACATATATGAGATACCGCATCTATAATCGTATGTGACAAAAACAACCTTGTGTGTATGTTTGCGCACTGAACACAAACGCTTAAATGCCACGCTGTTTCTTCTTTATATGAGTTTCTCCTGCCTCATAATTATGTCTTCACAAGCCTCTACCTGGTGTAAACAAGCAGTGCACATGTCTACGCTAGGCCTGTTTGCTATCCCCGATAACTCACATCCTTTCTGTTTAATAATAGAGCTTTTTCTTTTCATTTGTTTGCTCATAAAAATCACTGCATTCCACTTTTGTCATTCTGGCTGTCTTTATCCACTTATCTTAGAATCACTCCATTTCAGAGGAAGGGAGATAATGTTATTTACAAGTGAATACACAAACAGGTCCATGAGTGCTGCTGAATTCGAGCCTCTCTCTGTTGCACTCTGATTTCAGTGTCAATAATAATATTTTTAGGGCTCTGATTACTGTTCTGCACTCACACACACACACACACACACACACACACACACACACACACACATACACACACACCCACCCCCACCCACCCCACCAACCATTCCATTTGTCAGTGTGTGCACCCCCCAGCCCAACCATACACAGTCATTACACTAGTTTTTGCTCAGAGAAAGGCTGTCATTGTCAAGAGGATGATTGGCGGTTATGTAAGCCACTTGAAAAGCTTTGGGCAAAAGATACAGTATAGAGACCTCAGAAGTCCTAATTTCATGCTGCAGCCATAGCACAAAATTTCTTTTTTTCCACTTCCCATTGAGGGGAGAGTGATCTTGTAGGATTGAAGGATCCCCAACTTGGTGGCTTCTAAGCAGTAAGTGCTGAGATTAGTCCTTTAAATGCCTGTTGTTCTGTCGCATTCAAGAGACGTGGAAATTCGAGAACAAGTGAACCTCTTTCAGAGGCTGGACTCTGATTAAAACCCACAAGATATTGTGAAGTGCTGGGCTTAAGCACTCTGGGCTTAAACAGCCCAGAGATTATCAACCTTAAACCACATGGACTGCTATTGGATGGTGTGCATGGCATGTTTGATTGGCAGTTTAAAGAGATCATGCTGTGTATAGAAAATTGTGTCCCTTCACCTACCTGCCCTCTCTTTATTTTGTTTGTTTGTTTTTTCAGAGAACGGCAAAGGAAATTTTCCTCTATTGGAAGTGAAGAGCGATATTAAGGCTCTTCTAGTTTACAAGTCACATAGGGGGCTAACAGTATTACAGCTGTAGTATAAATCCTGCCATGATTGACAGCTCTATAAAGTGGTTCTCCACTTTTCATTTCTCCAGCTGCATAATTTCCCTAACATTTTTTGTTTGTTTGTTTTTTTTGTGGTGTTTTCTTTATTTCAGCAAAACTAGCTATGTTCAGTAGCTGCTATGTTACACATAATTAGGACTGCTAAAACATTTGCACAGGGCATTTTAGTACAATTGGTATTGTTTTGCAGGGGGGGAATGATTTGCATGGTCATAGTTGTCTTGGGCCTGCCAAGGCGAAGCACACCTGCAGCTCTGTGCGTCTTATCACATTATTTAGTCTGTCTCACGGCAGCTGCAGCCAAAACAAGAGAGGCTCCAGCATAGGGGAGGGAAGCAGGCGACTGGGAGGCAGTGTCTGATGGGCTGCTTGCTGCCCGAACCACAGAGGAGGATAGAAAAACACAGGGCTGTTGGAAAATCGCTGGCTATTAAAGAGCTCAAAATAACGGTCACTTTAAGCTTTGTATAGTCATCAGTGTCTACAGACAAATTTGGACCTGGTGCTAAGAAAGTGTGTGGGCATACTGCTTGAAGTTGTATGAAGGTTTGCTTGCATCTTAAAAAGGCTTCCTTTACAGGTTCATTGTTTGAATCTAAGTGTAATTCACGACCCTTAACTCCAGTTTAGTTTCTGTATGTTTCCACTCTACAAGGTGTGTTTAAATGATTTTAAGCAACATTTTCCTAATTACATTATAGGTAATATTATATAAATCTGCTCCCTTGTGAAGGTTAGTGGCTTCTGGGTCACAATCAGTGTTATTTTGAACCTGTGCTTTGTGGCTATGTGGCTGTGGTCTAAAGGTGCTTTTAATCTCTAGCTAAAGAATTTCACAGGCTGAGG
The DNA here is from genome assembly GCF_001660625.3 of Ictalurus punctatus. NCBI lineage: Eukaryota > Metazoa > Chordata > Actinopteri > Siluriformes > Ictaluridae > Ictalurus > Ictalurus punctatus. Next base: position 14,715,647 of record NC_030424.2, on the reverse strand, counting down.
CTGCTTCAACACAGCCCTGTGAACCAACACCAATGAGACAGGCTTCCTTTTGCTTCAGATACCTTCTGTCTGTAGATAAGCTCTGTCTGTGTGTGGGTGGCTGTGTCTGTTTCTCCATATGAATGACATTGCAAAAGAAGAGTAACGAGTCACATAGTTCATTTGCCTCACCTGCAATTCTTTCACACAAACAAATATGTGAATTAGAAAGGACTGTACATTTGTATAGCTGGAGAAAAAAAAGTCTGCAGTACTCAAATTATGGACACCCCTCATAATTGACAATGAAGCAGAATTTTTTATGTTTAAAGAAAAGCTTACTACTATAAGATTACATTAACATTAACATTCTCCAGCAGCAGATAAGGCTTGTAGAGCAACTGAATAATAGGTAAAGATATACATCAGCCATTAAATGTTAGAGATAGACTACAAAGCAAGGTGTATTTCAAACTAGAACCCCTCACTATTACATTACAATAATGGTTCCTCTCACTGGACTAAAGTCAGATGGCAGAATGAGACCAAATTTTGAGAACACTTGCCTTTGGCAGTCTTGGTTGATCAGCAATGCCAAATGCTGAAACTGCAAAATTGATTATAAAGGTGTTTATAAAGGTGATTTTGCGTTTAATTAAATCACGCCAGATCCACTCTGTAGCCAAAATTGTGTGTTAGGTTGGACACCTGCCTTTGGCCACTGTAGTGCACCAGTTATGTGATTACAGCTGAGCCCCTTGGAGACGCCGCACTCCACAGCATCCATCACACATAGAACTAGCCTTCTGCAGGTGTTGATTGGACATATAGTGGTCTTCTGCTAATACAACTGTTCTGTTTTCACTATCCTACTAACCCTTCAAGTGCAAATCTGTTCAAATCTGTCTCTGCTTACAGCAGATTGCATGTCTTACCCTTGATTTTCCATAAATTTAGGTCATCATATCTCTGGAATGTTAGGGTCAGTTTATTTTGAAAAGCACAAGCTAAGTTATCAAGCCGATTTATGATGTCCTTGAGAAAAAAGAAATAAAGAAATCAGATAGTAGTGATTTCCCAGAGCTTACTGGAGAATGTTCTAAGGTAAGATGGTAGCATTCAGGTGTAGAGGTTGTAAACCCGTGTAAATTAGAATTATAATTCTAAAAGGCATTCATACTTTGATTAAATTTTGTCATCCTCTGTTTGCATGCTGAGAAGTATAGATATCAACATATTAAACAAAATGCAATTCTCAGGGGTATTTCCTGAGTTATAAATAGACTATTGTGTTCACAAACATTTTTTCTAATGCAAACACATTATTTCTTATCACAATAAATGTCAGGAAAAGCCTTAAATGTATATTGTAGTGGAAATGTATATATTTTTAAAAATACTAGACCTTGGCCCTTTTATCAGGTCCACTTGCCATATACAGTACGTCCCATTGTAGGTGTATAGTTAATGATTATAACCCATCTGTTCATTTGTCCACCTGCCTCTGTCCAGTCTCTTAGTGAAAATGGACCTCTGTAGGATCCCTACTGACCAGATATTATTTGAGTAATGGATTATTTACAGCACCTTATCGATAGAGACATAGTAGGAGCATCTTAGTGTGTGTGTGTGGTTTGAAGCAGAGTAGACTAGCAAAAACAAAATACATATATATATATATATATATATATATATATATATATATATATATATATATATATATATATTTAATGTATTTATTGCAATTTCAGCATTATCTTATTAAAATTCCTGTACTAACTGTAGCATTTCTTTTCAATTAATCTACACTGACTGAACACTTATCAGGAACACCTGTACACCTACTCATTCATGCAATTATCTAATCAACCAATTGTGTGACAGCAGTGCAATGCATAAAATCATACATTTACAGGGCAGCAGCTGCGGGTAATGTTAGCATCAACCATCAGAATGGAGGAAAAAATGTGATCTCAGTGATTTTGACCATGGCATGATTGTTGGTGTCAGAAGGGCTGGTTTGAGTATTTCTGTAATCTCCTGGGATTTTCACACACAACAGTCTCTAAAGTTTACTGGTGCAAAAAAGAAAAGACATCCAGTGAGTGGCAGTTCTGCAGACAGAAATGCCTTGTTGATGAGAGAGGTCAGTGGAGAATGACCAAACTTGTTCGAGATGACAGAAAGGCTACAGTAACTGCAGCACTTCTGCCCACTGCAGGCTCAGCTTTCTGTTCTTGGCTGACAGAAGTGGAACCTGACATGGTCTTCTGCAGATGGTAGGATCAGAATTTGGTGCCAACAGCATGAATCCACGAACTTAATATGCCTTGTGTCAACAGTCCAGGCTGGTGGAGGTGGTGTAATGGTGTGGGGAATGTTTTCTCGGCACATTTTGGGCCCATTTATGCGAGTCAGTCTTCACTTAAATGCCACAGCCTATCTGAATATTTTTGCATCCCTTGGTAAATGGGCACAATTTACATATCTTCTAATATCTACTTCCAGCATGAAAATGCACCATGTCACAAAGCAAAAGTCATCTCAAACTGGTTTCATGAACATGATAATGAGTAGAGTGTTCTTCAGGGGTCTTCACAGTCACCAGATCTGAATCCAATTGAACACCTGTCGGACGTGGTAGAACGAAAGATTCGCATCATGAAAGTGCGCCTGAAATTACCATCATGTCAACATAGACCAGAATCTCAAAGTAATGTTTGCAACATATTGTGGAATTCATGCCACAAAGAATTCAGGCTGTTTTGAAAGCAAAGGGAAGCCCTACCCAGTATTAGTATAGTTGCTTACACTCATTTATGAGTGTATTTGTTCTACAAATTATCATACATGGCTTTGTTTATTTCTCAGTGAGTGAAGTATGCCAAATATGTGCATACAATATGTCAATTTCCCCTTTAAATAATTCTGAAGTTATTTGGAATGGTATTTCATCTCAAGGCTAAAAGTTTACTCAGATATACATTAAAACTGAAACATTGTGCACAGTGCGTGAAAATACCAGCAAAATACATTCTCTGGGTTGTAAAGGTTAATGAGTGATCTTGGCTTACTACGACTAGTTTTTCAAAATAACTGAAAACCTTCATAAAGGTTTTGGCCGGAGTGTATTAAAAAAAAAAATTCTCTAAATGAAGCACTATCTGTAGAGAAAGAAGATTCATGACCAAGGCAGAGAGTTAAAACAATGACGCAATTAGTTCTAAAACTCTTTCAAGTTCACATAGCTACTTTGTATAAAGAGTGGATAAAAAGTAATCTGCAGTTTGAACACATGTAGAATAATTGTTTACCAAGATGGTCATCTATGTGCTGGAAATAATAAGTCAGAAACCAGGCATGGTTTTGAGCTTATCATTTATGAGCAACTGTTAATGTTAAGTCCTTTAGAAACAGGAATGCAGCTAGAGAAATGCTGAGGCCAGAGCTTCCCCATGTCTAATGGATAGGTCAAAACAAGTGATAAAGCAGATGGGACCCATGATACTATTTGTTCTCTGAGAAATGTCTGCTTTCTAAACATGGAACCTCTGAGTTGTGTTAAAAATGTATCTTTTCACTGGTTACTATTAAGGTCTAATAGAAGCCTTTGTGCTGCATGGTGGAGACTTGAATAATGGAGTATATGAATAATTACACCAGCGAGCTTGGAACTCACATGGTGAACATCTGGATGGTTTGGGATAACTGCATTGGCACTGCTCAGGATCCTTCTAATTGACCTGACCCTTTATCACACACTGGCCATGCTGGACTGCCCCCAGCACTAAACTCATTAGGAGCGCTCTACCTTGCAGTAGTTTATCATTAAGACATCTTGTGCTACATATTGTCGTTCACAAAAACGTGCAGGTTTACAGTATTCCAGAAGTTTGTAATGTGCATCAGTTTTATATTCCTACCTGGTTTATAAAGTCTTGCTTTTCCTCAATGCAACTGTACATATTAATTCATTGTGAATTGATCTGTTACTGTTAGTAACAAACCTCTCCTCTGAAGTACATGATGGATTTTAACACACATCAGTCGCAGTCTGCCTGTTACACAACAGCTGTCTGGCTAATAATAGCTTTGTCTGCACTTTCCTGTAATTCATGCCAATTGTCATTTTGACAAGAAAATAAGACAGAGACAGAAAGAGAAGTGCAAGCCGATGAAAAATACAACGTTTTGATTATAAATTGTAGCAAATCCCTACCCTGATGTTTGGTACCTGGCTGGTGTGACAGTTGTGCAGGCTCACAGGTTCTTTGTGTACAACCCCAATTCCAAAAAAGTTGGGACGCTTTGTAACATGTAAATAAATGTAAATAAAAACAGGATGCAATGATTTGCAAATCTCATAAACCCATATGTTATTCACAATAGAACAGAGAAAACATATCAAATGTTTAAACTGAGGAAATGTAGCATTTTAAGGATAAAATAAGGTAGTTTTAGGTGCATTCAATTTTAAGGTGCATTAGTGCCTATGAAATGGGCAGCTTGCAAATCTGGAAAGGCACCACCAATGCTGAAAGGTATATACAGATTTTAGAGCAACATATGCTTCCATCCAGATTTCATCCCATCTTTACTTCTGAAAGACTCTGCCTCCCTAAGTTACTCTTTTTATACCCAATCATATTACTGACTTGTTGACAGTTAACCTCCAGCTGTTTCTTTTTAGTAACACTTACTTTTCCAGCCTTTGGTGCCCCCATACCAAATTATTTGAGATGTGCTGTGGCCATCAAATTCAAAATGACCTTTTTTTTTCCTTCCTCAGTTGAAACATTTGACATGTTTTCTATGTTCTATTGTGAATAACATATGGGCTTACATTTTACACAGGGACCCAACTATTTTGGAGTTGTGATTGTAATTCATTAAGTCCTCACTAAGTGGCAAACAAGTCTTTGGAAATAAAGATAGACACTGTTTAGTCTGAAACCATGTCAATGCTTATTCTCACATGGAATTGAGCTGAGCTTTTTATTTATAACAAGTTTCTAATAATACTACTCACATTGAACTTGTTTGAAATGTGAAATGTGCTGAATGCACAGAGGCACAGTGTTATACAGAAATGTATGATTCCTGATGCGCAGGATATTGTTGTTGTTGTTGTTGTTTTTTCATCAGCCCAGGGAGCTAAAGGAAATGAACTGACAACAATTATTTTAAAGAATTTTGTTTACTAACATTATTTCGGTTCCACCAATGATCTTTAAATTCAGTTGCTGCTGGTACTACATAGTGGTGCAAATTTCTTTTGAGGTGCATGCTGGAGAACATAATCGCTTTATTTCCCAAGCATGAATGTGCACCTCTTGAGTTTAGTACAAATGGCAGACATCGTAACACATTGGCTGAGAGTTGAATTTTGCACCTAGCGTTGCCATGGTGACCAGCACACCAATCCCCTTATGCTCTAAAAGCCAATGGAGACATATACATGATGGAGAGGTTCTCCACGTAGCCCATCTCTGTCTGAACCGGAGGAATACAGCCACACAGAGATATAAACCACACAGCCAAAATAGATGAAAGGAATCGATTTAATAATTATGTAAGAAAAACTCCAGTCTGCAATTTCTGTACATAATCCCTGTTAGAAGGGCCCCCGAAGGTGTTAGAGATAGTAGATGATGCATCACAGTGTTGCAGCAGGATGAACTAGGACATCATTTTGGGAATCATCTTGGAAGACTTACTCTGCACCTTCTTTTAAACAACAATTTTACTATGCATTTTGAAAAAAAATTATCATCTGCTTCCACTGTAACATTTAAATTTCCAGATGAAAAAAAAATGACTGTACATTTCACTCGACTTTTGTTACTGTAAGTTTCAGTTCCTTATGTGATCATGTTGAAGCATAGTTACAGTCACCAACCTGAAGTTGATTCTTTTCGAATGACAGCACACCCTGTGTGTGTTAAGTATTCTTATACTATAGCATTTCGAGCGATTACATTCCTTAGTAATTAAAAAGTATGGAATGTCATTCTATCAGTTTATAATTATATTTAATATTGTGGAACATCTGTAAGACAAGTTAGTGCCTGTTATCACTTATGTTATATCAGCTACAGTCCCCTCTGAAACTATTGGTACGGCAAGGCCAATTCATTTGGTTTTTGTTGTAGACTGAAGATATTTGGGTTTGAAATCAAAAGATGAATATGAGAAGACGGCTTAGAATTTCAGCTTTTATTTCCTGATATTTATTTGTAGATGTGGTAAATGACAGAACATATTATGTCAGACCACCCAGTGTGTAGGCGAGTAGGTGACCGGTGTTTCTTGCTACCCAGGTGTGTCCTATTAGATTGTTTGATGAAGTAATAAATACAGTCCTGTGAAAAAATAAGTACACCCCATGGAAGTTGATGGCTTTTTTGACATAGTTGAACAAGCAAACATTTGATCCTATTTGAAACAGTGTCTATTACTAAAGGGGATACACTCTATCAATTGACACATACAATTTACAACTTGTAGTAATGTTCACAATTTAAATTAATAAAAAACAGATAAGTCACATGGAAAAAGTAAGTACACCCCTATATTTATCACATTTTCAAATTTATAAAATTAGAATCAGGTGTTCAAAATTGGGTGCCAGTGATTAGAACCTGCTTAGGGAGTGCAGGTGGAACATGTCATATTTATACCCCTCTCATATCTAGTGTCTGGTGTTTCCTTTGGTATTAAGGTGTGTGGTGTCATCATGTCAAGATCTAAAAAGATCTATAAGGCCTTCAGAAAAAAGGTTGTGGATGCCTATGAGGCAAAGGATTTAAAAAGATCTCAAATGCCAATTTGTTCAGAACTGGCTGTCCCTGCAAATTCAGCCCAAGAGCAGGCTGTTTGATGCAAAAAGAAGTCTCCAAGAACCCTAAAATTTCATCACAGGATCTGCTAGTAAATCTTGCAACTGTTGGTGTCAATGTGCATGCTTCTACAATCAGAAAGAGATGCACAAATTTAATCTGCATGGGAGGCATGATAGGAAAAAGCCTTTGCAAGATGACAGTTTGTCAGTGAGCATATAGGCAAAGACCAGACTTTTTGGAGTAATGTGCTCTGGAAAGATGAATCAAAGATAGTGTTGTTTGTTCACAGTAACAGCAGACATGTTTGGTGCAGACCAAAGATAGCTTTTCAGGAGAAGCACCTCATACCAACTGTGAAGCACGGTAGTGGATATGTTATGGTTTGGGGTTGCTTTGCTGCCTCAGGGACTGGACAGCTTGCATTCATTGATTCAACTATGAATTCTGCATCATATCAAAGAGTGTTTGAAGATAATGTGAGGCCATCTGTCCGAAAGTTGAAGTTGAACCGAAAGGTGGACCTTTCAACAGGATAATGATCCTAAGCACACATGAGCAAATCCACCAAGGAATGGCTCAAAAAGAAGAAATAGAGGGTTATGGAATGGCCTAGTCAAGGCCCGGATTTTAATCCCATTGAAATGTGGGGGGATTTGAAACAGGCAGTACATGCAAGAAAATCCTCAAACATCTTGCAGCTGAAAGAATATTGTATGGAAGAGTGGTCAAAAATTCCAGAAGCCTGGTGGACAATTATGCAAAATGCCTACATGAAGTTATTTCTGCTAAAGGGGGCAATACTGTCTTGTGAGGCCAACAGTGAGGCAATACAACAATTTGGAATGAAGCCACCAGAAACCACTGGTGTACTGCGCAACAGACACCGAATGACCAAGGAAAACAACAACAGCTGAAGACAGAAACATTGTGAGAGCTGTGAAGAAAAACCCAAAAACAACAGTGACATCAACAACCTTGGCAGGGGTGAAGGTATCACAATCCACAAGGGACATGCAATCAAATATTAAGTTTTATTTACTTTAATTTTCTTTAATACTTATCTGTTCCTATACTTTTGCTCACCTAAAAATTTGGTGGTCTAATACCAAAGATTCAATGTTTTATATTTATGTTTTTTTACACCAGGAAATAGAGCTTAAATCTTAAACTCTTGTCTCATATCTGTCTTTTGATCTCAAACCCAAATGTCTCTGGTGTATAGCACAAACAAATGAATTCGCCTTGCCAGTAGTTTCGGAGGGGACAGTTTAATCGGTTGCTCCCCCATCAGCTTATCTTTTTCTCTGTTTTTATTGTATTAATAATACAAAAAGTACAGCTTGTCATGTTACTGTGAAACTGAAAAGTACAAAGTCTGTACTGAGAATTTCCTGTGACAGAAAAACCTACTGACTCTTGCAACGTGCTAACAGTGGAGACTCCTTCCATAAATGTTACAGTAAATAAACCTCCCTTTACAGAAAGCTTCACCATATGAACGATTATAATTTTTTTTGTTAAATAACAACACATTTTTAGTGCCTGTGATAATGTATTATGATAATGTATTACAGTAGATGTGATTGTCCTTGCAGCCGGCACTCTGCTGTTATACATTGTGACTAATCAGATTTTTTTAATTGAACAATGCTGTTGTATATATTGTATATGTTATATACAGTATGTTACATATTGTTTTGTATATTTAAACTACTAATTAGACCCTTGTATACTAATTAGACCCTTGTATTTTTTTTTCTACAGTCTTTGTTTTTCCTTTTTTTTCCATTTTGTAGGTGATATGCATGTGCTACATCTAGAAATCTAAAATTATGATTATGATTAAGATTATGTTTTACAGAGACTAAGCCAGCCTGTATGTTCAATGGAGTGGAGTATCATGATGGTGACATGTTCAGGATGGATGCCTGTCATTTCTGCCGCTGCCAGGGCGGTGTATCAGTGTGCTTCACGGCACAGTGCGGTGTCCTCCACTGCGAACGCTACTATGTACCAGAGGGAGAGTGCTGTCCTGTCTGTGAAGGTGACCACAATCACGTGGCTATTATAGTACTTGAAGAATTGCTAACGTTACTAAGAATGAATGGGGAATATTGTAATTAGGAGCTAATGAACCAGTGAATTGATAAATATGACCCAGATACTCACATTGTCAAGTTGGTGATATTTTGCATATTTTAAGGTAAAGTAATACTCATACTGTACTGAAACCACACACAGCAAAGCCGCAAGTCTACACACTCAAAGCACAGTCATTAGATGTACAGTGTGATCAAAGTGACCCAGCCCTACCTCTAACTACATGTTATTAGCAGCAACACAACAGCCATTTAACAGGCTCTTGAACCAGTAACTCCATAAATAGCAGGTTGAGTTTGTGTAAAGAGTTTTCATTGGATCCGCATGCAATATTAGACTGAATGGCCACTTCCAAAGAAGCAAAGAAGCAAAAAAAGCAAAGAAGAGCAAATTAGTACTGACATTTTTATTTAAAAAAAATATTCACTTATCAATCTGCAGTCATAGAATTGTAATGAACAATTTAACTCAGGGGCTTTTTTGCATCTTCTATTTAATGTCTGTTTGAAATTAAATCAGATGATGATTACCCAAGCAAGAATGCTAATAAATGCCCGCACCCCTGGAACAAGCTGGTAGGGCAATTAGATGGCAGCAGGAATTTTTCAAAAAATGAAATACATTAAAATGGATCATGAGGGAAGACCCTATCATCTGAACTTTTCACAGGGACATGATGAATTCTTTGCCTAATTTTTATTCTCCCAATTAAGCAGGCATCCTGGGTTAATTAGTTCAGGGAACTGCTTGTTGTTTTACTTTATAGACAAACCAAACACAGTGTGCCTGGGAGCATGTAATTTGGATTGTTTTGCATGTCTCTTGGGTAGACCTTCATCCCACCATATTACTGCCTCATATTAGCTCCTTACTTTTGACTGCTACTATTAGAATTATCGGATTATTTTTATGTGCAGATTAGTTTTGTAATGTTTTTCCAGCACTATGCTTAATTAAGATGAAGTCCCCATTACATGCCACAATATTAGTCTGGGTAATTTCATTGCTATGAAATTTATAAGTGAGCGAAATGTTGATGCATGTGGAAAGCTGGATTTCTATACATCTAAGGCAGTTATATTTCCGGCAAAGCGTATGGTGTGTATACAAATGGATCTGATGATTGTTTTAAATAAATCAAACAGTCTTCCATCACTTAGTTGCTACCTCTGATAATTTATTCAAATTTATTCAAATTAGAGGTGCTGTTTCTATACAACTGTATTACTTCACTTTTTTTTTTATCCACATGTAAGATCATGAGTAATGAGTGCTAATTAGCAGCTGCAATGGTATACATATGTTGTGGGTGATTTACAAAGAACAAGTGTGCAAATTACATCATATGCAAAGTAGTAGGAAAAGCATCTTTTTATTCTTGATAGTCGAGGCAAGTCAAGATCTCCCCACAAATTAAATGGTGAAAAACTGTTCAAAATGCAGTATGAATGCAAAATTACTGTAAAGCGTGTATGATTTGTTCCTAAGATAGGCGTGAATAAAAATTTATTCTGTCTAACAATCTCTGTTTAAATGCTTTAGCACTGGTGGTGTGAAATATGCAGTGAATATCTTATATGAAACCAATTTTTCCATGATGATATTTGAAAAACTTTCTTAACATTTTCAGATCATGAGGCATACTTATGCTAAATGTTCCAAATATTAAAACCTGGTTTCATTTTGTCTTCAACTAGTGGGAACAGACTTCTGCAAATATAATACCTGCCCTTTGGTCATACTGACTTGTGCACACAATTACCTTTCCAACAGTGGTTTTCAGGATTAGTGCAATGCATTGTGGTTGTTTTACAACTTTAGTAAATCTGTGCCTCCAGTGTAATAGTTTGGCAAGAATTAGTGACAGTATATGAGTAAGAGTAACAAGGCTGATCCATAAAAAGAGCAAGGGCAACGTCAGGGATTAATTCCTTTAATTCCTCCCTCTCTCTGTTTCTCTGCAGATCCTATCTTCCCTGCGCTGAATTTTGCCGGCTGCTATGTGAATGGCCAGATCCTGGCACATGGGGATCACTGGCGAGAGGACGACTGCACATTCTGCCAGTGTGTGAGTGGCGAGGCCCGCTGTGTAGCTGCTGCCTGCGGCCATAACTGCCTCCATCCGGTCACAGTGCCTGGAGAATGCTGTCCTGTGTGTGAGGGTAAGGACAGAGTGAGTGTGTGTGTGTGTGTTTATTTGTTGTGTCTTTCCATCCCACCTTCCCTCTTCTCTGTTGTTCATTGTTCCTAATATACTTGTATGTAGGTCAGCGTGTGTTCATATATGTGGGGAATTTGCAACTAGTTTGTACCAAATAGTGCTTTTTGAAACTCTTTATGTAAAGATTTAACAGACACTAAAAGTAGTGGTTGTTATAAAATCCACGCAAATCTAATTACATCAGCTAAAATATTCATACAAAACACTAAGACTAGTTTTACCCTGCTAATTTTCTCTCTGTACATCTATTTGTCTCTGTAATGAAATAATGACTCTCAGTGTTCACACCACAGCATGTGGTTATTGCCACTGATCTGTATTAGCTACAGCAATGCAGGCCTGAAGTGCACATGCTTACCAAGGACGTGCAGAGAGTTCCTCAGGGGCAGGGGCCGACTAACACCGACTATCGCAGCAAGCCTAACTCTTTGTAAACATATGGTGCCTTTTTTGCAACTATCTCTCTCATATTAGCTCACCATTTTTCACCCATGTTGATAAGGAAGCTGTCCTTTTCGCTGCCTCCTTCTTCAGTTTTTCTTTAATTTTTTGCCGTCTCTGCCTGTTTGGCATTTACTGACTATATAACATACATATGATAGAAGAAGGTTACTTTCATGTCTGGAAATTTAACGAATTTGAGTAGCTAGTACTTACCAACACATTCCCTCTCAATCAGTTTGAAAACTACTGGCGATAAGCATATAAAATGCTGCTAATATTGCGAAAAGGTTAGCAGAAGAGCTAGTATTCTCAACATACCTGTCTGCATGTTGAAGCAGTTGAAGCAATCACTATCTGATGGGAGACTTTCTTGTGATTTAATTTGCCACTATTTTGTGCACGCTCTCGTGTTAATATGAATTAAATGCTTTTTACATAATATACTTGTTTAATTAATCTTGAGAGGGACACTGTTAAATAATTTAGAAAAAGGGCAGGGGCTCGAGCCCCCAGAACCCCTGCACGTCCCTGATGCTTACGCCGCACCGATCTTGTCTGCCTGTTAAGTGAAGGCTACAAGTGAGAGCTTTGCGTTGTTTTTCCAGCAAATGGTAAGCTTTGATCAAGCAGATCTGTGTATAGATTTCCACCCAGACATTTGGGATTGCTTGAATTCTTTGAATCTAGGGTCTTATTTTGGTGAGTGCTGAAGGCAAGGTTTCAGACAGACTGTACTCGCTGATGATGCTACGCCACAGACACCACACGCAAATCACGGAGAGACAGGTGACGGATGAGTGACAGCTCCGTCAGATGATGAATCTCTTCTGGGATTGGCTTGCACCACAGTCCCAGAAACATCGTCTCTCAGGTCAAGCTGGAGAATATAGATTTGATATAAGCGAGATGTGCTACCTGGAGCTTCAGTGGCTTGTTTCCACTTTATTCTCCGCACGGTCACAATCACAGTTCCTCACCGTGATTTAGGAGTGTGACTAAACTCTAATCAGTTCTTATTTAATGCAGCCGTCCTCAGTTCTGATTATGAGGACAACTTGCATTTTCCCTGTGCATTTCTCACCTTACTCTTTCAGCAGGATAAACACACAAACAATGCTATTTATTAGCCCATGAGATGTGTCTGGCAAAAAAAAAAAAAATGCAATTGTGCAGTGCTTGGGGTTTCTCATATTGATTCTGAAGAAGGGAAAATTAGGCGTAATATTGTTTTAAAAATAAGACATTTCAGCTGAGACTATAAGCAATAATAAAGACTATAATGCTTTGTGTCTGGAGGGGTCTGGTGGTGTATTTAAACCTCCTCTAACAGCTACTGGGATCCATCTCATTATAAGCCCTGCTCCTACCTAAATGTCTCTGGGCAGGTGTATGTAATAGGGTTCTTGTCTGTCTGTTCTGCTGTCTACTTCTTCCAATTAAAGATCTGTGCAAATTCACTAGGCTACTGTGCAGATCAATATATTATGAAGAAATCCTGGAAATTAATATTACACTCGCAGAACACATCAGCAAAATGTTACGCTTGTTCATATCCTTCCATTATAATCAGAATGCAAAGGGTCCAATTAGAAATGCACTGGTCTACTGAGAAGAACTCCAGTTGGCAGAAGGGATATGAGAGTAGAAGAGAAGGATGAATGAAAGGAGGAAAGGAGGCAGCAGCATGGCCACAGGCGTCCTCTTTTATGTGCGTGGGCAGCATCGATTCTCTCTCTCTCTCTCTCTCTCTCTCTCTCTCTCTCTCTCTCACTCAAACCACTTTTCAATTAATCTTTTATGCGGCTGTCCATTCGTGAAGCAATTAGAGATGTGGGACTTACTGACTGTGTAGTGCACCTTCACATATACGATATGAGCACACACACACAGATTGGCAGTCAGACCACAGGACAATTCATACATACAGTCCTAGAATTGCATTATAATCTATATACCTTTCTGTATCTCTCTCTCTCTCTCTCTCTCTCTCTCTCTCTCTCTCTCTCTCTCTCTCTCTCTCTCTCTCTTTCTCTCTCTCTCTTTTTCCTTACCATCTGGCTCAGATCAAAGAATGTCAGGCTAGCTCTGAGTCATTGTCCTCGGTGGAAAGTTAGATCCATCATGCTTTGCGGGCCTCTACACCGCTCATCTGACTCCAGTCGTACCTGTGCTGCTCAGTAATTTGATGTGAGCATGCTACCCTATATTTCACAGTCCGTTTAGACAGCTTGTATTTGGGTAGATCTTGTGTGGAGCTAAAGACAGCTGTTTAAATAATGATAACCCTCATTGAATTTAAAGACCATATTCTCCACTCCAGGCGCAGGTCTGTGCACTCAAATTTTGAAGAAGTCTTTCATATAGAAGGTGGGGTATATTGATTTTGTTGGGCGTTGGTGGTATTATGTTACCTGTGTATTGAATGCGCCATGGTGCTATGGCGTGCTCTACTGACCTGGCTCTTCGATTATTTTGTTCATAGTAACGCAGACAAACAGAGGGAGAGCCATTTATTGTGTGGTCCCAGAGGAGAGGAGGTCGGGGAAAGGCTATGTTTTGCTATAAGCCCCCGTGCATGTAGGCCTCCCATTCGTGAGCCCATTATAGCACAAGGCAGTGAGTAATAAAGCCATGGTGTAGCGATATCCCCTCTCCCACCCAGACAGATGTCTTTTAAAAATAGCCATACCTGTTGGCAAGGACTAGAGAACTCTTTGTCCATTCCATTCGCTCATTTCCATAAGGCATCTGTGTGAGACTACGCCATGGAAGGAGGTGGTGAGATCGCCACAGGCTTTTAGCGGCTCTGTACATTAGCTGGTGAGAGAGGACAATGAGAGAAATGATAGTTTGGTCAAAATTGCATCCACAAAGGCACTTAAGAATCTGTGTTTCAGTCTGTTTTTGTTTCACAGCCTCAGGCTTTTGACAAGGTAGGCTTTTTAAATTGGTAAGTTCTTATTATGTAGAAGCATCTGTGATGGAATAACAACAATACACAGTGTGTTCACAATTTTTTGTATAATCAACTAATGATTATTTTGATAATATAGTTTTGATTAAAAATATATATATATTTTTAAATACAACTACAGACTCTTAAGTAGGCTTAATTAAGTAACAGGTCACTAACTGCAGTGCAATAATGCTGATATTTATTAGACAATCTGTTATGGCATAAGACTATTATCAAGCACTTATGTTGACCATATATCAAATCGGACACCCAAGGTCACCAAATACACCATAAAGTAGCAGCATGTTGGGAATTCTTTTTACACTATAGAACAGTGGCCTCAATCACTAATAAAAGTTTTCACCTGCATTTTAAACCTTGATTTGTACAATTTGCTCCATTCAAATTCAAAACAAAGGCAAATATCCACAGTCTTTCTTGCTAACTGAAACACTCAGCTTCATTTTGCTTGCCATATTTGTGCAAATTGAATCAATTTCAGTGTGTGACATTGACTCCAAAGCTTCAGGGTTGAGAGTCTTAGGTTAATGCCTTGAGTCAGGAAATCTACTTTTTTTGGCATCAACTCCCAGTAACTTCAATATGGACATAAAAGTATATGGAATATGGGTAATATATATCAAAAGGACTTGATGACTTGATAAACAATGTATAGTACAAATATATTATCCATGTTAATAACAATAAACTCTTGTCAACACTATTGGGTTGACAAAAATGTTGAAAAATCAAGTTTAACTTGTTATAAGCTAAGTCGATTTGAATAGTTGTGCGACTTAAAGTGACGTGACGTAGTTCTTCATAACAGACAGAATAAGTGCTGATGAAATTTGTTGGCAAATATATATATTATTAATTTTGATCAGTTTTGTGTATTAGATGAATTTGGCATCATGTGTTTGTGCTTGATTTAACATAGAGCCGAACAAGAAATGCTTCATAAATATTCTGTTTAAGAGCCACTAAAGCTCCACAGCTTCTCCTCAGTGGTCAGTGCAGTTTTATTCCCTGATCATTATGTTTGTTCAAGGTGACACACTCTCTCAGGCCAGGGGAGGTTCTTGTGCCAGATGCTGAGTGTGTAATTAAGTAAATGAAGTCTGTCAGACTAGGACGAGCCACTGTGAGCTTGCAGCATGTTTAGTGAAGCTCAGCCCCGGGCTTCTGAGGGATCCACTCCTGAATTATGTGTATTTATTCCTACTATTCTTGTATTTCTAGCAAAATATCAGTCTTTGCTTGCATTTATTTGGGTGCATGTGTGTTTTGTTCAGGATTTTTCTCCCTGTTTTTTCATACAAAGATGGATAGGCTCCAGCATGAAAAGGGCATTCAGTACTCCTGACGCCACGATGTGAAGCAGATTTCTTAATGAATTAGAAAATGAAGACTTGCCGTAGGATTGTCCATATCAAAGGAAGCTCATTTTTAATTCATAATAACCATATATTCAGACAAAATAACCTTGGGCACAGGAAGATGAAATGAGAGAAGGTGGTAGACATTGGGAAAAAGTGAGGTAGAAAGAATGGAAGAATGCTTGTATTCAGCTTGTATCTGATCTGGCTTAATTAAATTTCTCACCCTAAAAATAATAGGCATTGATCTGCCTTCAGCCCTGCTTCTCATTCTGCGTGAGCGAGCCGTGGGAATTATCAACAAAAAACGACCTCTGACCAAAACTGAAATAGCTGCAATGCTTCAGCAGCCTCTTGGCCACAGCAGACGCATGACATAAGCCTTTTGTCATCCCAAGACATGCCACTACAGACCGCCGCCCCTTTTTCTCCCCATGTTTGCTTAAAAGTGTCCTGTTATAACTCTGCGTACAGGGCTGTGTCCTATAAGCTTTTCCTCTGTTTCTTGCAGTAAGTGTTATGTGTTCATGGCAAGTCCACTAAAGGATCTCAGGAATGGTGATCTCAACTTTTTTTTCTTTTTTTTTTAACGATACTCTGTTTCTTGAGCTCAGAGGGTGGCTTGATTTAAAGCAGGAATGACAGCGATGGCGCTGCAGCATGTCAGAGCTGTCATAACCTAAACCACACAGCGGTGTGCACGCCACTGATATACAACACACTGTGCTATATTAAAAAGCCCTATAATCTTTTAATGGACTGCAACAAATAAATTATAAGCACTAAGAATTTCTTTTAAAATTAGATGAGGGTACAGAAGGGGCTATCCACTTATGTTGTGTCTGTCTGTGTGTCTCTTACTCTCACTCTGCTCTTCCTTTCTTTTACATTGTCCTGCTGTCATGCTCTGTGTCGTCTCACTGTCGGCCATTAACAGAAGCTAGGAAGTAGGGTTCTGTTTAAATTGCTTTCAACTCCCATGACTCACAAACCCAGTCCCGGACGAGTCTTCACATTCTGCCTTTCTTTTACCATCTCTCAAAAACACATACGCACGCACACAATCACTCACTAACTCACTCTGAGTTACTCAGCCTGACTCACCTCTGCCAGGGGAATGTGTGTGTGTTTTTTTTTTTCCAGAGCCCACCTATATCACCATGGCGCCCCCTGGCTGCAGCTTGCTGGAGAACTGCACGCTGACGGAGAAAGATTGTGCCTTCGGCTTCCGGCTCAACTCGCACGGATGCCGCACCTGCAGCTGCAAAACAAGTGAGCATTAAACAGAGCATCGTCGCTCAGATCCTCATTTCCAGATCAGGACAGCCAGCTGTCACTGAGCATTTAGCTGGAAGCTTTCCAGGCAAAAGTGGATTCAAGAGAGTAGTTGAGAGGAGAATGCAGTCAGTGCTGCAGGAATAGTGCTGTGCTTAGTATGCTAAAAGGGCGGAATGGATATTTGAGGCTGATGCATATCAAAGGGAAAAGAAGGGTAATGCTCTTTTAGCTGATGGAGGGGAAGTGCAAAAGACTTTATTTGATGTTCTTGAGCCACATCAAGGGCCATATGAGAAGATATTAAGAAGAAAATGCTAGTGGGGTGTGTTTGCTGACCATTCTTTTTGCTGTTGTACCTTGGTTTCATAGGTCAGGGATGTCAAATGTGAACTTAGGAGACTTGAATTTATTTTTTTGTTCAGGACTATAAGACTTATTCAAACTAGTTTCACTGCTGAGCTTGTAAGGATAGATGTGACAACTGGGTCTAATGAGATTGTCAATGGCACAAATGCAATTAACCCCATTAGACTGCTTGTCTTTCCAGTGGATGAAATCCTTATTGTTGCTAGAGTGTTTGGGAAAGTAGTTTGTTTTCAGTGTAAGTAGAGATATTTGGGTCTGGAGTTTGCCAATTTCTCACTTTACTTTACTTTATAGGCTAGTTCTTCCAAATATTGATTTGTGATTCATTCTTATAAAGCTTAAACCTGGCTATCAGTGATTTATCCAATGAGGAAAAAATAATCCTGTCTGATTCTTTTGTCTCTAGGAGAGGAGCTGTGCAGTGCTCTTATCTCGGGCTGCTCCTTGAAGTGTTCACTCGGCTTCCAGATAGACAGCAATGGCTGTCCCATGTGTCAGTGCCGGCATCGCCACAAGAAGTGCAAGCCAGTAGCCTGCGCCAAGTACTGCCCCTTCGGCTTTGTGTAAGACTCAGTAGAAAGTGCTTTCGTCCTCCCTCTAAAACTTTCCTTCCTACATCTCTGTCTCCTCATCAACCCCAGTCTATTTCTAATATCCTCATCTAGGAGACAATCTGTTCTCCTACTTTCCACTATTACCACAGCTTCATTTTCGAGCTCCTGTGTCGTTTGCAGCTGCTACCAGAACAAGCTAAATGGCCTCCCTGTGAATTTCCTGAATGCTCAGTTTGGTTTTTGACTAGCTAAATGCTCATTCAGGGTGCGGGCAGCTGCAGGTACACGACTGACAGCTCATTAGGCTAGGTTGAGATCAGCGCAGGCAATTGGTCCACTTAAAGGACAGTCTTGAATAGTGGAACTGAAGGCCTAATCCCCATGACAGCGAGTTCACACTCCACTGCAAATAAACCCAATGTTCAATGAGTGTGAGAGCATATACCCACATCAGCTATGGCAAGACATTTTAGGAAAAACTTTTTATTTTAGCATATTTCCTGTACCATTTTATTGGTAATCTAAAAAACTGATGATTCTATCGGCTCTCATAAGTTAGCAACGTAGCAGTATAGCTGATCAGAGGTGTATTTTTGTCATTCACATATTCATATATTTGTCCTTCATATAAGCAACACAATAAATGATTGATTGACAGAAGGAACTTTCCTTCTCTTTGGTTCTGTTTAGGGTTAAAGCCAGTTCCCCTGGCTTGACTGTTTACACACAAACTGCTGTTTGATCAATCCGAAATGGTGGTAATCCACAATGTCTTAAAAAGTCAAGAGGTTTGTCGAAGCTCCTACATTGCTATTGTACTTTTTTCTTAAAGCCATCAAACACCTCAGATATGAAACATGACAACTGATATAGTGGCAATTTTTTGCGGAATCATTTAGAAAGCTATCATATAGAGAGAAAGCCTCCTGACCCAAGATCAGCTAAATTTCAGATGGCAGACACAGAGCAGTTTTATTGATTCACGTCATGACATCTTTCTTGGGATGATGAATTAGCAACCACCCAAAGCCAGAGATCACAAAGGAGGCAGAGTGTCTATATAAGCTTCCACAGAATGAGTTTCTCAGCCGTGTCGTAGTGTAAAACTGCTTCCTCTGATCATCCAAGTGTCGTCATTGGCACTCTGTCAATTCTGCTGCCATATAGGATCCCCTGTGCTAGCATGCTCACTTCGAAGATTCTAATTTTAGATATCTATTTATGCTCCTTCAAAGTGATGGCAGTTGTTCGGGCCTGCACAGCACCAGGTGTGAATAATGCATGAAGAGACATGCAATCTACCTCACATTTCTCTCACAATCTATTGCTACTCCACAGCAGGGAAATCACACCTGATAGCTCCTTATCACCAAACCAAATGTGCATTGCATATGGCTGTTCTTCATGGCTATTATTTGTGAGATAAGAGGAAGGATGGACAAGTGAATAGCGTGTATGTGCCGAGGGCTGTGGCGCTTCTAGCCAATAAACTGACGGCCGAGAGTATGTGCTGAACAAAGATGCCTGGATGAAGTGAATGTTCAGTATGTTTCTTTGGTTAGTCAATTTTAATGTGCCATCTGCTGACATGCCTTCATGAAGGGTCCAACCCTTCTTCTTTTCTCTGTTTCCCTCTCTGCCCTGTGTTAACTGATGACATTGGGCTTTGTCTTCAGCACCTGGTGTGTTACGCATGCACAATATGAATGTATTAGTATATACGTAAGCAATGACAAAGTCTAACTTAAAGGTTATATTAGCTTATTATAATTCATACCTTGATCTCATCACTGATCTCCATCTCAGCAACCACAACCCCTCTTTCTCTCTCTCTCTCTCTCTCTCTCTCTCTCTCTCTCTCGCTCTCTCTCTGTCAGATCTTTATGTCCATCCTTTCAAAAATCAATCACTGATATGTTCATATTTGTAATATATATATATATATATATATATATATATATATATGTGTGTGTGTGTGTGTGTATATATATATTCATATGTAATATGACCCACTCCTATTACTAGCTAATGCTACAATACTATTCACGGTACTATAACCCCAATTCCAAAAAAGTTGGAACTCTGTGTGAAATGTCAAAAAAAACGGAATGCAATGATTTGCAAATCTCATAAACCCATATGTTATTCACAATAGAATATAGAAAACCTATCAAATGTTTAAACTGTACAATTTTAAGAAAATAATATGGGTAATTTTGAATTTGATGGCCGCAACATGTCTCAAAAAAGTTGGGACGGGGGCACCAAATGGCTGGAAAAGTAAGTGTTACTGAAAAGAAACAGCTGGAGGTTAAATGTATGTATGTATGTATGTGTGTATGTGTATGTATACACATACATTGATAGATATACTATATGGCCAAAAGTATGTGGACACCCGTGTTTTGAGCATCCCATTCCAAACCATACATTACTATTACCTTGTTCCTTCTTTGCTGCTCCACTGTTCTCTGAGAAGGTTTTCCACTAGAGTTTGGAATATGGCTCTGGAGATTTGTGCGTATTCAGCAACAAAAATGCCGTTATTACAAGTCATCCCAAAGGTGTTCAGTGCAGCTTAGATCAGGGTTCTATTTTTCCAGTGAAAGAAAGTCTTAATGCATACTTTTGGCCATATAGTGTATATTTCCTAGTGACTTCAAATACCTCACAGTATTTCTGTTGTGTAAGTGTAGTCTTTCCTTCTTCCTCTAACAGTAAAAACAAGCATGGCTGTGATACCTGTCGCTGTAAAAAATGCCCTGAACTGCCATGTGACAAATCCTGTCCAGTGGGCTTCCAGCAGGATGAGCAGGGTTGTCTGATTTGCCAGTGCAGAGGTAAGCTTCTGTTTTAATTACTGCTTGGAGAGTGAAACTAAGCATTAATAATTTTATTTATTTCATTTTTATTTTGTTTATCTACCAGCAGTTATGGGCTCTAGAGTTCAGTTTTTTTCACCTGTTGTGGTACACATGCATAGTACGCATGCATCAGTATATACATTAGCAGTGACAATGTCCACTCACATATTATTCTAAATAATTTCCTTTAGAATTTACACTGATGAAACTAAACATCATTAATGTACACATCAGCATTCAGTGCAGACAAGTCCCTAAAATTGGCCACAAAATTGTAGACTTTTTGTAAAAAGACATTCTTGTAATTTAGCAAAATATGTAGATAAACAAAATATGGAGTAAAATTTGTCCAAAGTGCATTCCAAATGTTCCAAAAGATCTGCTCAAGTAAAGGCATCCTAAAAAAAAAAAAAAAAGGCTCTTTAAAGACAGCAAGAACCGTTCTCTGTGTACAGCTCAGTATGAATCTGAGACACTTCTTCTTTGTGTTACTTCTTCTTCATGTAACATAAATGATGTAAATCCTCAACACAAAAAAGACTGTTCTTAAGGGCGGTGTCTAAATCACTCCTCAGAGATTTATCTAAGCTTACAAGAATCCAATAAAACAGGCATTAAGTGAACCTTGTAATGTCCAGTTCACATTATCCAGAGAATAGCGGTGACCTTATGTATCCTCACATACTGAGGTCATCGCTGTACACCTTTGATTGGTGAGACTGCTGCAGTCCGAACTATTGCTGAGTGTATTGTACATTACACACACATCCACACACACACACAACTCATTCATTTTTATTTACAAACCAACCTGTTGCTCATAAAGTGCATATTCCTTCCCAGTCTCTGTACGCACTTATGTGTCTTGCGTTTTCATTTGATGTGCCCCAAATAACGGGTTCCTGCACGTGAAATATTCATGAGCAGCCTCAAGCTGCGATCTGATTAACAAGAAACACAATTTTCTTTTCTTTTTTTTACGATCCAATTTTCTTTAAAATTCTGAAAATGCATCTCCGCCTCATATCTAATGACAGGATTTTAATCAAAGTGAGTTCTCTCCATGGTAATGATTTGGGCTCAGCTGTCTGTTGCCACTGATTTCATGAAAAGTGTATCTTCTGGCAGATATAATGAGGTTAGACGAGTGCAAGGGGAACCGGGGACCCGGGTGTAAGGCAGTGCACACTGCATTGTGGTCCACAGCCATTAGAGTGGGTCTAGAAAGCACCTCACTGATTAGGTCAAATGGTACAAATTTAAATATAGATAGAGCTGGCAGAAAAAGTGTGTGCGATCATGTTCATGTGTTTGAAGGATGTGAAAGACTTATTGAGATGTGCGCTAACTGCTTTTACTGTGACCAAGTTATACTTTTATTCCAAGAAAGTTAGATCATAAAATCAGGTGCACACTTAAATCACACTAATGAGTGACTCTTAATAGCTTGGTGGGTTAGCAGGTATTTTTCTTTGTCCTTCTAGACCAGGGTTCGTCTTCTCTTGGCCCCTCCGTTAAGCTGGGCTCATGTCTCTCTATGAATGGTCGGAGACATGAGAATGGCCAAAGCTGGCACGATGGCTGCAGAGAGTGCTACTGCCACAATGGCCGAGAGATGTGTGCCCTAATATCCTGCCCTGTGCCTAACTGTGACAACCCGAGCATCCGCGCCAGCCAGTGCTGTCCCTCCTGCCCAGGTTTAACCCTACATTCACTCTCTTTTTATTACCTTGTTATGACAGTATGTATTTGCTATTTTACTGCTGTAAGTGTGTCTTATAAGCTAGCTTGTATGATGTTGACTTTTTTCTGCTGGTGACCTTTAAATGGTCTAATTGTCTGAAATGCCAACAAAACATGAAAAATTGACCTACAGCCCACTGAGTGGCACAGTAGAGTGTCATCTACAATCAGTTTGAATATAAATGAATGCGAATGTTTCAACAGTCAATTATGGATAATTTATTCAGGTATTACATGCTTTTTAAAACAAAATATACAGGCTTTTATAAGCTGGCATACCTCAAATATTAAAACAAATGCAAGCTAAATATGAGCTATAGACTATTCATACCATAGTTATGTTTGACAGTTTTGTTTTTATAGGCTACATGGCATCAAAAATGTTTTGCTATGCATCCAAGTCTTGATATACGGTTCTTAGGCAGTTCTTCACCCTTTCAGGTTTAAGAACACTACTTATATTGCCCACCGTGCTGAAAAGTCTTCCTGTAAAACTAGTAAACTAGTGGATTTTCCTCACCATGGATGACTTTTTCCCAGAAGTATGTTACGTTCAGCTGCCGCCATGCACAATAGATGACAGTGGCGGTCCGCTATTTTCTTCCCCCAATTATATACCAACTGTAAATGTTTGAAATAACAATAAAGCTACTACTTGACTTGAATTTTAACCATAACAGATCATAATTCAGTAACATAATATAATCAGGGTCAATGATAGTGTAAGAGTATATGTGGAGAATGATATTGTTATATCGCACAAGTCTACCCATAAATCTAAGTACAGCATTCTGCAGTACTGCATTATTTTTACAGTCACGAATTCAAACTGCCTAAAGATCTTTTCCATTGCAGCAAATATTTTTGGTCTGTGACTGGGTGTCTGGAAACAATTCTGTATAACGTGCTAAAATGCATTACCTCTTGTCTAGATGAGTCTGGCTCTCACAGGCCAGAGCTGAGCGAGGCGTCTGTGTGTCTCGCCCCGGGTGGAGAGTACTTTGTGGAAGGAGAGACGTGGAACATTGACTCATGTACACAGTGCACCTGCCACAGCGGCCGCGTGTTGTGCGAGACCGAGGTGTGTCCTCCTCTGCTCTGCCAGAGCCCAATCAGAACACAGGACTCCTGCTGCCCACACTGCCCAGGTGAGATTTTCCACAACCCCTGCTCCTGTCCTGTCCTATTTCATTATTAAAGCTAGCAGGATTTTATATCAGTGTCCAGCTTCATGTATTTTTGAGAGGGCAGAAGTAAATATTACATTTTTGAGTAGTCAAACGGCAACATATCCTTTTAAGCTGTTTTTTTGACAGCTGCGGTGATGTCACACAGTAAGCCATGGTCTGAAAAAAAGATTGTGAAAAAGATGAGTGTGCATAATGCATAAGCGAAGTACTTAAGATTACTACCTGGAGGAAGTGGTACATGTCAGACATACAGATGCTTCATCGCGATGCAGTGTGATAATACAGCAGCTTGCAGGAGAGGAGCTGGAAAACGCACAAACAGATTAATTTCCTCCAGTCTGGCCATTCTGTTCAACATCGTTCCTTGTGCTGAGATAAGCCAGTGCTCTCCAGCCGAAACGAGAGAATAAAGATCCGCAGGAAGGTGATGCACTCACTGAGGGCTCATGAATATTGATGTGCTTGAGTCAGACGCGTGGAGGCAGGTGGAGCGTGAGTGACAAGAGGGAACTGAATGACGAAGGGTCGTGGCTTTGTTTAGGAAACATATTCGCACTCACTCGTGGGCTAACAACCTTTACATGTTCTTTATTTAGTGTTACTGCACTCGTCTAGGTGGCAAGCTGAGAGGCAGAGGCAGGCTTACATTCACCAGCATGCCTGCATACCTTTAGAGATGTACTCTTAATTATATGTTACTATCAGAAGGGATCTAATTAGCTGATGTTATGTGTTGTTTTTTTTTGTGACTGGTGTGTTAAATCATGACGCAAATGTTTGTTTATCTAATTATTAATGTATTTATTTAGAGTGTAATCTGAAAGTCTTATTTCTATGCAGGCATATGAATGAATATAGTATTATCATGCACAATGCAGAAGAGCAGGCTGGGTTGTTTTTTTTCTCAATAATATGCAAATAATATTTTGTCCCTAAATTGGCTGAATAATTATGATAAATATTCATGAATTCTCTTTTGAGCAAAACAGTTGTTATTATCATTTTCAGCCATTTGTCACATTTGTAGATCAAACTATAATTTAGCAAAACACATTTATGTTAAGAAGAGAGAAAAGAGTTGTACGTGTTGGTCATTACATGAACATTTGTCCTCACTGGGTAACACAATAAATCTCAGATCTTAACTGCTGTGTATCTATCTTGTTCGTGTCCTGGTGCTTTTTCTAATTACACTTCATAATCCAATAAGTGATCTTTCATAAACATAAGATGTAAAAAATAAGATATGAATTGTGTGCTTTAACGGGAGATAAGCTCTATATCTGCAAAGGAGCTGCAAACGCGTATACAACATGCTTATCAGTAAACAGGAGCTGCTTCTTAAAGGTCACTCAATATGTGCATCCTTCTGGCTATGGCGCAGTGGGTTCAAAGGCTGATCTCTGTATAATTGTGCCATATTTCATATTTGTTTAAAACCGTGTTATTTATGATTTATGCTTTACACAATGCAGATAATTTACCTAAAGGTCACTGATTTGTGTTTTTATAAACAATAATTTATTTTCTACATCATTGTTGTTGTTGTTTTCCAGATGAACTGCTCACTCCGCCGGCCCCCAGCAACAACAGCATGCCCAGCTACTGCCGCAACGAGGAGGGAGACATCTTTCTGGCAGCCGAGTCCTGGAAGCCAAACGTTTGCTCCAGCTGTGTGTGTGTGGATGGAGTCATCAGCTGTTTCTCAGAATCCTGCCCTCCGGTCAACTGTGCCCGGCCTGTCCTGCGCAAGGGCCAGTGCTGCCCCTATTGTCTAGGTACTAATCAGATATGCCAAGCTTTGTATCTTACACCACATGCTTTCATGACTGTTTGTATGTATTAACACTGTAGAGCAAATAGAGCTGTGACGTTAATTGGCTTCAGGCCGATCATACATGGGAGTTCTTAACATCTGTTTCTTGCTGGTAGATGCCACACCGAGAGCTGTGTGCCACTTCAATGGGAAAACATACGTGGATGAGGAGCGCTGGGACATTGACAGCTGCACACATTGCTACTGCTTGCAAGGCCAGACGCTTTGCTCCACAGTCAGTTGCCCTGCCCTCCCCTGCCACCAGCCAATCACAGTGGAGGGCAGCTGCTGTCCCTTGTGCCCAGGTCAGCTACATCTCATTAAAATCTTTATGATACCAGAGACCAGTATGGCCTGTCATATGCACTTTATAGACACACCTGTTTCATATGTAGATGCATTCATCTTAGGCTGGAGTTAATAACAATATTAATAAAACAAAAAAAAATTTAAAGCGCCTTTCACAATACCCAAGATCACTTCACAAATATAACATGCAAATACAATTCACAAAACACTAAAACACAATTTTTATGTATATATATATATATATATATATATATATATATATATATATATATATATACACACACATTATACAATATTATTATGTCACAGAGAATATGCAAGCCTGAAAAGATAAGTTTTTAAAGAGCTTTTGAATCTTGAAATTCACAGTTAACCCAGTGGTTAAGGTTCTGTGAGAGTCAGGAATAGGTTGTGGGTTCACTCCCAGCACTGCTAGACGGATGAGCCTTTGAGTAAAGATCTTATACCTCACCTATCCCAGGAATGCCATGCAGAGTTCGATAAAGTAAAACCAGATGAAAAGAATACTGTCCACATGCCACACATTTATCAGGTGCAGAGTTTGCTGTGTACTATAATATTGTCACTGTAAAACAGTCCAAATGTGGGCACATAGCTCTTAATTCAGATTTGCTGGAGTGTCTAAAACGTCTAAGCATAAGGCAAACCGTGACACTGGTCATTTTGGTCACTTAACGTGGCCAGCGTAGCCTATTTTTACAGGACGAGGGCATTTTACTGACACTGAAAAAGACTCAAAAAGACATATAGGAGAACAGAATTGTTTACTAAGGCTTAGTCTCGCAAGCCATTCATCCAGAGAATCTGAGACTGAGCTACTTGGATTCTTAGACTCAAACTTTTTTCAATCCAGTGACTATATCTCACGCCGTTGTGGTAAGGATGATGTCTCCTATTCAGACTGATAAAAAACAGTGCATGTCTGAGGCTGAGACTAAGGCATGTATGAGGCTAAGGCATGTATGACTTGGTGTCCTGTAGCTACAATCTTCTGTTTGTCATTCATACAACTCTCAGTTTTTCTCTGTGTCTCGCTCCGTCTTTCATAAAGACGTGTTTACTCTAATTGAGTCAGGCTTTACTGAGCATGGACTTGGTTTGGTGAATAATTTAAAAGCATTAGAAATACGGCTGGACTGGATCACTGAAACAGAGCTTTTAATGTGTTTGTGACCTTGCAGTCACGCAGGTTTTAGAGCCCCAAATCTACTTCAAGCCATTTCATAAAAAGCACACATTGTGCTTCTCTCTCTCTCTCATTCTGATAGTCCATCTGACGCTGAACATGTACTTCACTGATATAGCATTATCACATTTTATTGCATCATGTGTGGAAATATTTCATTATTATAAACAGTTAGTTAGGTAGCAGAGTACGTATAAGCGCTAAAGAAATTTGTACTTAGATCGTATGGTTTTGGAAACTGGATATAAAACAATGTGCATTTCCATTATAGAGATTGTCCCCACTAATGTGCCTATAGAGAAGACAGACCAGCATGGAGACAGACTGAAACAACGACCTGCTTGGCCTACTCACAGTGAGAACGACATCATGCCCCAGTTCAGAGGTCAGAGTTCAAAACACATTTTACCATCATTATGAAGGAATTGTCCTCACATATTCCTACATTTGTGGCAGTCAGGGGTTTTTCTTCATTATTTACAGACTTGATGACCAAAGTGTATGATGCAAATGTCAACAATGTTTGCATTTTTAACCAAATAGCTCCACTTGAAAGACGATTGTGACTAACATGCATTAGAAGTGCATTACCTATTGTATTATTTGAAGGACCTCCTTAATCATAAACCATAATTTATCTTATTATTTAAGATGAAAATATATTGAAGAGAACTTTATCGGATTGCAGCTTAAATAACATCCTGCACTGACACCATACCGGGTGATTAAGTGAATCCTAAGTTGATATATGTTACAAATGTGAAACCGACATTAACTTACAAAAAAATAAACATACACTTTATGTGATAATCAATACATGAATAAGCCTATTAGCATTGCCTAAAGTATGTGCACACCTGACCTTTACACCCATATGTGCATCTTCCCCCAAATTGTTGCCACGAAGTTGGAAGCACACGATTGTCTAGAATGTCCTTGTATGTTGTAGCATTAAGATTTCCCTACACTGGAACTAACGTGCGTCCCTTACCCTGTTCCAGCGTGACAGTGCCCCTGTGTGCAAAGCAAGTTCCATAAAGGCAAGTTGTGCCAAGCTTGGTGTATAAGAACATGAGTGGTCTACACAGAGCCTTGACCTAAATCCAACTAAACACCTTTGGGATGAACAGGAATTCCTTTTGCACATCCTGCCTTCTCACCCAACATTAGAGCATTCCCTCAGTAACACTCTTATGGTTGAATGGGCAAATCCCCACAGCCACATTACAAAATCTAGTGGAAAGCCTTCCCAGTAGAGTGGAGGTTATTATAGCATCAAAGGGGGGACTAAATCCACAATACCTATGATTTTGGAATGGGATGAGCGAGGACAGATTAGGACGTTATGGTCATATAGTGTAGAACAAATGAGGTCTGAAGCTATAGTGTACAACTCGTTCTTCATTTGTTTTTGCATAAACCAGGTGTGTGTGTGGGGGGGGGGGGGGGGGGTTTAACAATTCTATTCAAATACGTATACTTGATTATTAACTTGGTGTGATTAATTAAATCAGTTGTAATAAATTAGGACATTTTATACTCACTTAAAACCAATAGGATACAAAAAAAACTTATTTGGTGTAAAATATGTTCTGTTTTCAAATTTTAAAAATAGTTTGCTTACATACTGTGATGTACATTCATTTCAAACATTAATGGGTATGATGAGAGCATATTTGTGTCTAATCGGCATGTGCTTGTAGCAGGTAACTTTGGCAGCCTGCAGATGCCGTATCTAGATGGGAAGACACCGATGCTCAGTGAGGATGCCAGCCTTCATTGGGCCTGGGTAGCATTGCCCATCCTCATGATGGTGCTCATTATCACCACTCTGCTGCTAGTCAACCAGAGGAAGCAGTGGATGCATGTACCTTGCTACCACGCACCCTCTAAGGTAGGAGTGCAAGAATAAAGTACTAGAAGACACAGGGGTGAACAAATCATAAATATATTAGCTAGTCTACCAGGCAGTGAGTGAGATATCCAGTGTGCTGTCCCATCTCATGTAATGTTTACCCAGAAACTCAATTAACTAGGCTAAAAAGCAGCATAATTTATCTCAATTGTACACAGTGACTATGGAAAATTAGCCAGTACTTGAATCCTTGGGATCCCCATAATCTTTCCTGAAATATTTTTTTCCCCATAATCTGTATTTTGCTCAGCATGGTAACTGAATCTACATTCTGAAGTGTATTCCTGATTCTGTAAAGAGAGCCCAGCATTTCCTCATGCTAATTAATATGCATAATAAAAAGAGTTTCTACTACGGCTCATGTGCATAGTGCAGCTGCAAAGCATTTATTTACTACTTTGTGCTACTGAGAAGCTATATGGACAAGTCAAAGCATGTTACGTTTTATCCATCTCAAATGTTACGTTCTATCCATCTCAAAAAAAACTCTAGTTGTTGAATATGTGAAATGAAAAACACTGGTGATTATTATACGACAGCCTAGTGAACCTGCCTGTCTGCTGGGCAACTGTGAATAAAAAACTGACATGTCTGCTTGTTCTTGGTGCCCAGTGAGCGATTTGTCCATCTCTGAGAGTGCCTCTATAGGCATATCTGTTCATTATTACATAGTATGAGTATGCAATTATTTAACTGTTCAATTTAGGAAATGGTTGTAAACAGGATGTTTGTATATACTTGTGAGAAAACCCACTATTTTTGTGTCTGTTTGTGTTCTTGGTATAGCCCACATGTCTGAATAACCAACTGGTGTACGTTGACTGCCAGAAAGGGACGAAGGTACAAGTGGACAGCTCCCAGCGCATGCTGCGCATCGCCGACCCTGACTCACGCTACAGTGGTTATTACAGCATGCAGAAACATAACAACCTGGAGGCAGACAACTTCTACCAGACTGCGTGAGCGAGAGCAGCCTGCGATGAGTGAAAGAGATTTAGAGAGAGACAGAGAGACTGGGGTCAGCCGCCATGCCTAGAGAGCACATTAACAGAGAACTATAATTAAAAAGCTATTATCATGGCTAAGAAAATCCAGTGATGGACAGTGCAACCAGAGAAGAGAGTTGAGATCCTGGTAAAACACAATAATCATAATACCCACATTAATCAAACGCCACTCCAAAACGCACGCAGACGACTAAAGGTCTCATCAGGACGTGATCATGTTGCCAAGTCAGTCACTGCAGGAGTGTATTTATTTGAATGGGAGATGCTGAATGCATTTCCTGGGATATTTTTGTGTGTGTTATAGTGAGAATGTGTGTGTGTGTGTGTGTGTGTGTGTGTGTGTGTGTGTGTGTGTGTGTGTGTCTGTGGTTGGAGGTTAATGAGCTCAAACATACATATTTGGAATTAGGGCAGACTGGGGTGTTTTCAAAAGTGATATTTTTTGTGCATTCCTGTTTTTTTTACACAGAAAAAAAAGCTATTTGAAAAAAGAGAGAGACTCGAATCAAGTGCTTGGTGTGAATGTTGAACCAAAGCTTCTCTGAGAGAGATGAGTCTCCATAGTAGAGAAGATACTGGACTATGAGGCAAAACGTGAGAAGAGAAAGACACACAAACATGGTGAAAAAGAATGAGAGAGCAGACCTGCTAGGACGTTTTCCTCTTCTTACAATGACAGGGCTCAACTCTTTTTAGCCCCTTTAAAAGAGGAATGGAGGACAACTGAGAAAGCAGCTCAGTGGAAATTAGATGTTCCTGCTTAGGTGGAATGGTGTTGGTCCCTCTGCTTACAATTATAAGCTTTTTCCCCCTTTCACATTACAGTCTTTTTATTTTATTATTTTATTCTATGACAGAGCAAATAGACACTTTCTCACCCTCCCAGCAACAATATACATTGTGATAAAGGGAGAATAAAGGGTTGTTAATGGGATAAATATAAGAGGTAGTTATACTGGTTTGATGAGACTGTGCTAAAAGTGCTGCTTTTTTGCTTTGATGCTGTAGGCCTTGGTTTCTACAGGTTGAGCTGTAGTATCAATCACATCCTTGGGAAACGTGCAAGGAAACACAATCAAACATTACGATAAAAAGACTTTTGCTAGAGGACTTTTGTTTGAGGCCAAAAATGCTCTCTAATTAATTCCCCTTGTTTCTTACAGATTATGAAACAGCTTCCTTCTCTGGAAGCTTTGAAATGCTGTGGAAGCATATTTTGTTAATCCTTGCTTGAAAGAAAAAAGAAAAAACTCTGCTTCCAAATTGGCTTGAAAATCCTACACACCTTATAGGAACATTTTATGTACATATTAACGCTATAATGAATAGACATGAGATATTGTGTGAGTATATATGTGTGTGTATGTTTGTGTTAGCATGTATGTACGTGTGTGCACACAAACGCACATGCATGCGCACATTGACTCTGCTTCACCTGTAAAGTTCTCTGTTTCATTTTTCTTACTGAATGTATTTATGACTGAGTTTAAAAAAGAGAGATTTCTATCTACAGAAATCTGATCATAACAGGCATTCCATTGCCTAGTTTGTATGATAGTAAGTCGAAAGACGGACCCACAGAGAAAAAAGGCAGAAAGAAAAGACAAACATCTCATTCTATTTGTTGTTTCCTGTTTTGTTGGTTTGTTTTCCAGTGGCTTTTCTCTCTTCCTTCCTCTGTTTTGTTTTGCTTTGTTTTGTTTTGAATGGAGTGGTCCTCAGCTGACCCAGCCCCATACTGTTTTAAACAGGCCCTCATTGATTTGCCCATCTTAATGAGCCAGGGGGAAAAAATTACATATGTAACGATGGTCCTATGAGTAAATGCAAGACTGCCGGGATGTACTTGCTCACTTGCTGAGGTGCTGATTGTGTTTTTTATTGACAGTAGGCTCAACAGCAAAATCTGGCAAAGGCGTATACGTGAGCACCATGCCACGGCTTCATAACTGTCCAAAAGTGGCACTTGTCGATTCTTGGCCTGCTTTTGAATATGCATACTAACCTGTCTTGAGCAAATAGATTGATAGGATTATTAATATGCTGTGGTGTCAATGCACATTTCTGCTGGATTCAGCCACATTCTAACCGATAATGTATGCAATTCACTGAATGATCTGGCCATAGTGATGGCCAGTAAAAAAGCTGAAATACACTATCTCTGCATCTGCTGGTTCTAGGGGTCTGAGAAAACAAGCCTTCTGCCTGTTTCTGGTCTTGCATCAAAAACAGAGCAAAGGAGCTTACCTTTTCATTCTAGACACATCAGCAGCTGTGTTTCTTGTTTATATTCTATAAAGGTAAAGAATGGTCATCAGTATTCACAGAGACATAGACTATGAACTTCATGCATTTCTATTGGTATGATTTTGCAGTTAGGCTTTGTTAGTGGTTGTGGACTATGCTTTAATTTCAAACAATTTGGGTACAGATCGTTGCCCATAATTCCAATACCATCAGTGCCTGGCACAACAAACATCCATGGTATGACAACCATAGTTGACTTTTTGGAATACTAAAAATTCAACCACTAGGATTACTGTCACGTGTGCAGTCAGGTTGTGCAGTAATACACACTCATTTGATGGTGCAGATTTAACAATAACAAGTCCATTTCCTCGAGTACTCCAAATGAAAATGAGAAAGATGGCAAGCATGGCATAGCAGGACATAGTTTTACTTATACTTTTTTTTTTTAGAGCGCAAGTGTCACAGTCATAAGTTGTTGACTTTGCTGTTGGTACATGGCAAGTAAACAAGCACATAGAAATGCTCCACTAGTCCCAAAGGAAACCCTGGCAGTCCTGAATGTAAGGAAGTAGGACATTATATTTGTAGTCTTTAAATAGGCTATTATGGTAGCCAGATAATCCATCTATACATGACAATGTGCATAATTACAGTACTTTACTCCACTATTACTTGGCAAGCTATTATGACTATGTAAATTGCTTGAACAGCACTGTGCTCCCTGACAAGGCCAAGTGCTTTTTAATTAAACAATATACTTCCAACCCTTGTGCTACAAGTGGACACTCGCATACCACCTCTGATGTAGGTAAGTGCAAGTCAACAAGGGCATGTTGAAAACAGTTTTGTACTGCAGGTCATGTCTCTTTGCTCTTTCCTTGTTCTGTGTTTTGATCTGATAGTGTGAGTTGTTGGTTTGCAGCTCCATTGTTTTCTCAGTCACAGGACCCTTCATGCGTCAGAACTACTGGAACCTTGGAAAACATGTTGAATCCCAAACAAGGCCCCTTGTTAGATAGGGTGCAAAGCCACTGGTTCGTACCTTGTGCAGTTGGGGGCCAATCAGGATTGAACCATAAGCTGTTGAACAGAGGGGGAGGGGCAGGGCTTAGGACTAGTTCTTGTTGGTTGTGTCTAAAATATCTTGTCTGATAATGTTTGTAGAACTATACTTTTGGCACTTTTATATAGTTTAACGAGTAACCTCTGGGTTTTTCTTTTTTTTCTTTCTAACAAATGCTTTTCATAGAAAAAGTTGCCCTTTTGTGTTCTTAAAACCTTGCGGGACCCTTTGCAGCAATGAGCTGTGTGTCATGTGTTGTGTGTGTGTGTGTGTGTGTGTATGTGTGTGTGTGTGTGTGTCTATATATATACACACACACACACATACACACATACACACACACACACACACACACTAGCTCTCAAACTTTATGGAAGCATGTGGTTATATTTGTACCTGGGATTACTGTGATGGGGAATTCACTGAACAAAATGGGAATATTTACTTTTTATCTTCACAGAGTAGACAGAGAGAGGGCTATAGACCAGCTTCCCTCTGGTCAAATCACAGCATTCTCTTTACCGTGTAAACACTGCAGCTTATTGAACCTTCTGAGTCTCAGTCACGGCCAGTGAAGAGACTCGAGATAAACAAGCAGCGGTACAGCGCGACATAAACAATTGTTTTGTAGACTAAAACCACAAAGCTGAATAACAACTTGATATGACCATTTTTAGTGAGTATTAAAATTGTTTGCATTATTCATCAATATGCATTATTCATCAGTATGCATCAATATGCAACTCAAGTTCAAATTCAACACTGCCTGTTACAAAGCAACATTTACTTTTTAGTACTCCTGAACAGGTTTTGGCTACACCACTACTACCTATCATTTCCAAATCTGTTTTAGTGCAGACATATTGACTTTGGGATGTGGCTTTGGGATCTAATGACTGAAGAGAACCATTGACTGATTCCTCTTCCAGCAGTTCTGCCTGTTCAAAGGGTCTCGCAGGATCTTTATTTTTATTAAATATTTTTTCAGTGCATCCTTCAAGTATTGTTGTAAATACTTGAGTGTCACTCGCCAAAACATATTTTTAAAAAAAAGACAAAAAGTTTGGAAAGAGGTAAAAAAATTTAAAGATTTAATTTATTGTTTTAAATACCTTAGTAATTTATTTACAAGCAGAACAATTGAGCATATAGGAATTTGAATCAAAGACACAGCTGAAATCTTGCGACAGTTTTGGTGTTGTCTTGGTCTCTCAAAGAAGGTTTTAAGAATGGTTAGACTTGATGATACGGGACACAACTTATCCTCTACTGTTAGGCTGTTTCCCCCCTCTCCCCATTTTATTCTTCTCCTGGAACACTGCTCTTTCCATGTGGGAAAAGCAGGCAGGCCTGGTCCTCTGTTCCACTAAGTAAGCTGAATAAATTTGGAGACATTTCTCTCCTGATCTCTTCCTTCCTACCCAGTCTGTCCACAGAAAACACACACAGAGCCTTTTTTAACTTTGTATACTACTGGTGTTGTATGCTCATGTAAAAAAAAATAATAATAATAAGAGTAAGAATTGTCGATATTGGTAATGATATTGCAGATTTCTAAAGAGGGTAGATGAAGATTTGACTCAGAATTCCTGTAGCACAGCAGATCTTTTCAATTTCTTGTATTATTTTGTTTGTTTCTTCGCAGCACAATAAATACTTTTTAAATAGTTGAAGCCTTTTGTGTTGATTTGGGAAAACAGGTGTGTTTTTCATCCTCATGTCATTCTTGCTTGTATTTTTTTATTTATTTTTCTTTTTATGTGTTGTTGCTCAAAGCAGTTCAAGGTACATAAAGTACAGAAAAAACAATTGGTTTGAGGAGCTGTGTGACAATGAATAATCCAAAAATTGAAAATAACTTTTCTTGCTATAATTGCATTGCAGTAGTAGATGGTTGAATTCTGCTGGCATTCGATTCTTTAGATATCAAAAACAGTGGTGGAAATGCATATATAATTTATAATGTATTAAAGAACCTGACAAACCAAAGTCTATTTATGTAACGGTGGCCCTATGACCGAGCAGACAACCTCCAGGGAGCATTCCACTTGAACTAGTGAAGTATTCCTGTTTGCTGTTTTCTTTGCTGAGTACCAAGTTTTTATCTTGTGACCTCATGTTAGTAGCTTATAAATGGTGCCCACTACTTCATCCATTCTTGTCATCCTGAGTGCCCCAAGTGGCCTGGTGGCCATAGAAGTGCCGTTACATACGTAACCAATCCGTTCTTATTCCTTACCTTCAAGACATACCTTTTCTTCACAACTAGTGACTGATATATATTAAAGTCACAAGGGATCATAACATGTCCTGATGTTACACTTCACCAGAGAATAGCAGAGGACTCAAATGGTGTCAGTACCATACTTTATTGAGGATGAGAAGCAAAGTGTTAATACAACTTCCTATACAACTCTAGTGCTGATATTGTTCTTTACTTTAGGATAAGAAACAATCAACATTCTGATACTTCTCTCTATGTAGAATACCAATCATGCAGAGTCTTAATACTGTATGAGTTCAATTCAATTTTTCAAATTTTTTTTTTTTTTACAATGGACATTGTCTCAAAGCAGCTTTACAGAAACATATAAACACAGGATACAGATTTTAAATTTTTTAATGTATCCCTAATGAGCAAGCTGGTGGTGAGGAAAAACTCCCTAGGACGATATGAGGAAGAAAGCTTGAGAGGAACCAGACTCAAGAGGGAACCCATCCTCATCTATCCGGTAACAACGGATAGTGTGAAAGTAAAGGGAAGTTCATTATAATTTTTATATGACGTCTGTTTTGTTGAACTGATCTACTGTTCACTAAAGGAGACTTGAGTTCAAAACTGTATGTGGTAATAGCAGTCCTAAGGCCATAGAAGTAACTGTAGTCCCAGCGACCACATTCAAATTTTCCATGTGAAATTGAGGTCCAAAACCATTCCATGGTACTTCAAGTGGCGCTATCCTCAGCAATCTCAGCAATCTCGAAGCTGCACCACATGGGGCCATCCTTAGTAGCAGAATGTAGCTTCCAGTTGATGAGAACTCCAACCAGAAGTAAAACATCAGGATGGATCAGGCAGGTCCGAAGAGCAGAAAGAGTCAGTGTGTAGCTCGACAAAAGGAGAGAGGGAGGGGGAGGGAAAGAGAGGAGAGATTGTTAGGTATGCTTATTGTCCCATATTGGATAAGACAGTGTACTTTTTTGCGTTAAAAACGTCTATTCATGGAAAGCTTGAATAAACAAATGTGTTTTCAGCCTGGGCTTAAATACTGAGACTGTCTCTGAGTCCCGAACACTAATTGTAAGGCAGTTCCACAACTGTGGGGCTTTGTAAGAGAAAGCTCTTCCCTGGTGCTGTAGCCTTCACTATTCGAGGTACCAACAAATAGCCTGCACCTTTTGATTGAAGTAGGCGTGGCGGATCATAAAAGACCAGAAGTTCACTCAGGTACTGTGGCGCAAGACCATTCGGTGCTTTATAGCTCAATAGTAGTATTTTATAATGAGTGCGAAATTTTACTGGGTGCCAATGCGGTGTGAATAAGATAGGGGTGATGTGGTCATGTTTTCTGGTTCTAGTAAGGACTCTTGCGGCTGCATTCTGGACTAACTGGAGCTTGTTTATGCACCTACCGAAACATCCAGATAGTAAGGCATTACAATAATCCAACCTAGAGATGACGAAAGCATGAACTAATATTTCTGCATCGGATAGTGACATTATATTTCTTATCTTAGCAATATTTCTGAGATGAAAGAAGGCTATCTTAGTAATATTATCTACATGAATGTCAAATGAAAGACTGGAGACAATAATCACACCAAGGTCTTTTACTGCTGCACATGATGAAACAGAAAGGCCATCCAGAGTTACTATGTGATCTGAAACCTTACTTCTAGCTGCGTGTGGTCCTGGTACAAGTACTTCTGTCTTGTTAGAGCTAAGAAAGAAAAAGTTAATAAGAATCCAGTGTCTATTGTCACATTCCTGAACTTTATTAAGCTGCTGTCTGTCATCTGGCTTTGCTGAAACATACAGCTGTGTATAATCAGCATAACAGTGGAAGCTAATTCCATGTTTATGAATAATTTGACCCAGAGGTAGCATATATAAATTAAAAAACAGTGGGCCTAAAACAGAATCTTGCGGAACACCAAATTTAACCTCGGTATGCGTGGAGAAGTTGCCATTTACATATATATGAACTGATAGCGCTCAGTCAAATAAGACCTGAGCCAGGAGAGGGCCATTTCCCTTAATGCCAACAACATTTTCTAGTCTATCATGGAGAATAGCATGATCAATGGTATCAAATGCTGCACTAAGGTCATTTATCACTTTAGCCAGCGCTGTCTCTGTGCGATGATGAGGTCTAAACCCCGACTGATACATTTCATGAATGTTATTCCTATGTAGGTATGAGCATAGCTGCTGTGCTACAACCTTTTCTAAAATCTTGGAGATAAACGGGAGATTTGATATTGGCCTGTAGCTGGAGAATTGACAAGGGTTGAGGTCAGTTTTTTTAATCAGGAGTTTAATAACTGCGAATTTAAGTGATTCAGGTACAAACCCAGTGCTAAGGGAAGAATTGATTAATTTTAGAAGGGGTTTGATTACGTCAGGAATAATCTGTTTGAAGAAACGTGTAGGTAAGGGATCTAGTATACATGTTGATGATTTTGTTGAAGAAACATTCTAATAATTGATCTTATATTGCTATATTATTATGTACAGGGTTAGTTATAAGACTTGTCTGGTTTTAAATTAATAGTCTGAATTTCTGAATGTCTAATATTTTCAATTTTGCTAATGAAAAAAATTCATGAAATCATTGCTGCTATAGAATGATTGTGTGAATGTTTCTGTGGTGGGCTTATTCCTAGTTAATTTTGCTACAGTATTGAATAAAAAACTAGGATTATTTTTGTTATTTTCAATTAGGGTGGAGAGATATACTTTTCTAACAGCACTAAGAGATTTTCTATAGTTCAGAAGGCTCTCCTTCCAAGCTGTTTGAAATATTACCAATTTGGTTTGACACCATTTACGTTCTAATTGTCGAGTGGTCTGTTTTAAGGTGCGTGTGTGATCGTTATATCAGAGTGCTAGCTTTTTCTCTATAATTATTTTCCTTTTAAGTGGGGCTACCTTATCTAGCGTGTAGCGGAACAACTCTAAGCATTCAGTCGCCTGATTAAGTTCTTTCTTTTAATCGGTGATCCAATTATAGTTGATGTCTCTGGGAGGTTATTGATGAAACTCTGTGCAGTAGATGACGTCAAAGTACAGTTGATGCGG
This sequence comes from Ictalurus punctatus, assembly GCF_001660625.3. Classification (NCBI taxonomy): domain Eukaryota; kingdom Metazoa; phylum Chordata; class Actinopteri; order Siluriformes; family Ictaluridae; genus Ictalurus; species Ictalurus punctatus. Next base: position 14,676,862 of record NC_030424.2, on the reverse strand, counting down.
TAGCCTGGCAAGGTGCAAATATTTTGATCAATAAGCAATTTAAATGAGATGAGATAATGGTCTGAGATAGATTCAGACTGCGGAAGTGTGTCTATAGTCTCTATATTTAATCCATATGTTAGTATAAGGTCAAGAGTATGACCACCACTAAGAGTGGGTCCTATTACATTCTGATTGACCCCAACTGAATCTAGAATGGACACAACCACTGTTCTCTTTTGGGTTATCAAAATGATTATTAAAATCATCAATCTTTATCTAGTGAAACAACCAAGTTCATAAGTGAGTTAAGTATTACTCAAACTCAAAGAGCACATGAATTTTGGTAAAGCAGCAGTCAACAACCTGCCAGACGAGGAAAGTCTGTACAGTACATGGGCAGTGTGCGGCCACTCATCATTTTCAGACTGCATTTGTGATAAAGACATTTGTGATGTTCCGTCAAAAAAGTTTCTAAGGCCCACTATCAAGTTTTCCATCCATCCATCCATCTTCTACTGCTTACTCCTTCTTCAGGGTCACGGGGGAACCTGGGGCCAATCCCAGGGAGCATTGGGCACAAGGCGGGGTACACCCTGGACAGGGTGCCACTCCATCGCAGGGCACAATCACATACACATTCTCACACCCATTCATACACTACGGACACTTTAGACACGCCAATCAGCCTACCACGCATGTCTTTGGACTGGGGGAGAAAACCGGAGTACCAGGAGGAAACCCCCGCAGCACGGGGAGAACATGCAAACTCCACACACACATGGCCCCGGCAGAAATCAAACCCCGGACCCTGTGAGGCGAACGTGCTAACCACTAAGCCACCGTGCACCCTCTAGTCAAGTTTTATGAATATGAATTGCACAGTACTGTATATGCAGCTGTCAGGGGAGTCTTCTCATAACTGACTTTCAAACATAAAACTTCCAACTGTAAGTCCAATAGCAAGGGTCAAAACAGAACAGTCTGGCTTGTCCTTTGTTGTTGGCACTGTTCACACACCAATCAGTTGTGCACAGACCCTAGCATTGCAGGGGCTCTAGGGCAACTCACACACATTTTCTGAACACCCTGGGTGCTAAAGTTAACTCAAAGGGAAGGACGTTGAACTGATATAAGTCCACTTGTGTGGAAGCAGAGGAATTGCCTGTGCTCCTCAGCAGTTGGGATGGCAAAATGCACATCCATCAGATCTACAACTGAGTCATGTTTGTTCACCACTTGCATTGTGTATTTTATGCATAGCATATAGATTGACCATTATTTTAAGAAGATATTGCATTTTTGACATTGATACATTGAGGAGGAGCTATCAGCAATCCTCACCAAAGTGAACCTCAAGTTCAAAGGATGAGATTCAGACCTTGATAGCACATCAGGGCAAGGTGGCCCTGTGCTGTTGCATTCCCACTAACTACTCTTGTATTTGGCCCATGCCATCTGCAAGCTCCTCTAGTAATTGCACTCCCTCTTCCTTCTCCATAGGACTGATTAGCTGAGTCTTCTACCTGATTCTGTTACTGTTCCTGAAATGCAGTGAAGGAGCTTTCCGTTTATTTCCCAGCAGGCACTGAAACTATATCTTCTGCTTACTTCACTCCTTGCTCCATCAGCATAGCTCCAGAAGTGATGAAGAGCCAGTCAGACATCACTAACTGCATTATGCTCCAGATAGGAAAAGGCTCTCCAAGTGCCTGTGACAGATGTTCAGGTCACAAACACTTTGATCATGTCAATCATCCAACTCCATCAGAGAACAAACAGTTCACAACCCTGAAATATGCAAGAGGGAATGTTTATAAAGTTTCCAGAATTCATACAAAACATTGGTTTATTGACTTGTTATGAATATACATGGAAACTCAAACAGACCACATGTTTTGTTCAGTAACATTCAGTTGTGAAGAGATTAATAATTATTCAAATATTAGAACTACATTCTATCTGTTGGTGCAGGTTTTAACAATAGCAGTAATAAGATTAGCAAGGATTAGACTACTATACTTAACATCTTTGAATCCACTTCTTCAGCTCCTCAATAAAACAGGAATAGGAAAAATCATGAGTGTGGCATTGGATACCCACATGTGGTCATGGTCATGAGAACCTGGAAACAAGCAAACAGGAATAAACCCTAGTGGAAAAAGGAAACCATCCTTTTTAGGAAAAAAACAAAAAACAAAAAATTCTACTTGCCTTCGTTCCAGGCTTTCAGCTCTGGAACAAAAGTAGCACCTTGGAGGTTTTTTTTGGTAAAATGATTGGTAAATCTCCCTACTGTCTCTTGGGTTGGTAATATACTGTACAACCTTCTGACAAATACCCAACATAACCACAGAGGGGAGACAGAGCTATGATGTTTGAGTTTTTGTTGTTGTTGTTGTTGTTTTTTTTTTGTTGTTTTTTTTTTGCCCAAATGGTATAATCAAAGAATGAAATCAGGATTTCTGTAAATGTTAACTAAGACATACAGTAGATATAAAAATAAAGTCTATACACCCCTGTTAAAATAGCAGGTTTTAAAATAAAAAAAAGAAGATAAATCATGTCAGATCTTTTCCACCTTTAATGTGATATAGCAACCAACCAAATTCAAGTGAAATACAGATTTTCAAAAAAGTTTCAGGGGAAAAACAACTTACAATATTTTTTATAATTGGGCGTGTGACATGACTGTGCTCAGAATTAACCATTCACAAGAACAGGAGTTCCTCAAAAATTGACGAAAGGACAAGACGAAAACTTATCAGGGAGGCTGGCAAGAGACCTACAGTACGGCTATAAGATGTAATGTACACTATATGACCAAAAGTATGTGGATACCTGACCTTCACACTGATATATGAGCATTCCCCTAACTGTTTCCACTAAGTTGGAAGCACAGAAATTTCTGGAATGTCTTTGCATGCTGTAGCATACAAATTTCTCTTCATTGGAACTAAAGAGCCTAACCTAAACCTGTTCCAGCATGACAGTGCCCCTGTGCACGAATAAAGGTCCATAAAGACAGGGTTTCAGAAGGGTGATGTGAAAGAATGTGAGTGGTGTGCACAGAGCTCTTTATAACTTTTTGGGTCAATTGGAATGCTGACTGCATACAAGGCCTCCTCCTCCATCAGTGCCTGACCTCACTAATGATCTTGTGGCTTATTGGGCAAATCCCCACAACCTAGAGGAAAGCATTCCCAGATGAGTGAAGGTTATTATAACAGCAAAGGAAGACTAGATTTAGAACAGGATTTTCAGAAGCACATGAATGTGTTGGTCAGGTGTCCACAAGCTTTTGGCCATATATTGTATATAAATAGTACCATCTGAAAGTGTGTGACCTTTCACACCTGCATCATTTATTGCTTCACTTACCTCCAGTATAAGGAAGAGAAGATTGGTGGCTTTTTTGTGTATCAAAATTTGAATATGCATGTGTGATGTACAGTATACTGGTCTCATCCATATTACTAACAACACAGTTGGTCAAATTTAATGCCATATGACATTCAGCAGTGTGCTAATCCATAGACATGTGTGTGCAGTTATAATAGAGGAGGCCCATCATAGGGATAGGTGAGCATTGACCGTGCAGATGTGCAGTGTTCTGCTGTCTCTGTGTGCAGGTGTTTCAGGGTTAGTTAGATTTGTTTTCTCATTCCATTTCTCCTTGTCACACAGCACTATTGTTGAAAAATAGGCCTTGGTACAGAAAATAATGGGCCAAAATAATACAATCATGGGGAGGATGCACCCTCTAATTTGTGTCCAGTGCAATGTCCCTTCCATTTCAAAGTACTATAGTGTTGATATTATTTGATATATTCCTAATTTGCAAGGGGAAATGCTGCATGCATGGGCAGGGGGAATACATATCAGCCCATAAACTGCTCATTAAATGTGTATACATTCCAAACTCAAAGGGATAAAAAAAAATTAATTCTGTGAGTTCTACCCAGGTGTGCAAGTCTGAGCATCAAAATGTCTACGAATTTTAGAATCAAATAAAAACACTCCCTACAATATTTCTCCATATCTGCCCATTTACTCCAGTGGTGAATTACAATATGTGTGAGTCTGCATGCTTGCATGTATACTTGTTAAACAGGAGTAGATTTATATATATATATATATATATATATATATATATATATATATATATATATATATATATATATATATATATATATATATATATATATATATATATATATTATATACAAGGCTCCTGGCGTTTACCCTTTTGACCATTTTCAATTTCCTAATTGACTAAGCATGTCCGAAACATCCATCATCTTAATCTGCTTACTTACTCCTTAATAACAAGTGACTCAGTTCTGACAAAAAAGTGAGAGAGAGTGAGCCAAAGGACCCACACTTTCTGTCTGTAGAAGCATACTTGTTCCACCACATCACATTACATCTGATTCAGTTAGCCAGCCTTTAAATTTTTAAACATAACATTTTATTTTTAATAATTACTAACATGAATGGGGCTCCGGGGGGCAGCTGATGTTGCTAATGTAACGGCTGGTTTTTGATGTATGGTATGTAGAGCTAGAGGAGACTGTGTGGAACTTAATCATTTATCTGCGTTACATTTGTTATTAAATAACCTCAATTACTGTATATGCTTGAGAATTGGGCATGTGGGAAGAAAACTAAAACATCTAGTCTACCCAAGTCTGAGCTTTCAGTGCAATTTCAGTGCAATTTCCATTCAGGTCTTATTATAACACTGGAATGTTGTTGTTGTTGTTGTTGTTGTTGTTGTTGTTGTTGTTTTAAAGTATTCTCTTTTTAATTGTGCTGGAATTATTAGGCGTTACTTAGTCACACACACATATGCATAAACATTAACAAGTGATCATTCTTCACTCCTCAGCTGACCATCTTGCCTGCTGACTCACACTCCAAATCCCTGTCAACTGACCTTTCCCACTGAGAATGACTCAGAGCATTTCCACTACACTTCTTAATCACATGTACTCTTACATGCTCCAGGAGAATTCAGACTATTCACGTGAACACAGGCAGCCGGTCAGCAGGCCTCGCTGAGCTGCTACGTTCTGGTCTCAGACACACTTTCCCCATAGTAACACAGCAATACTTGAGCTTGTTGTCTGGATCCCAGCCCTAATGAAAAGCTCCTGAAAGGACTTCATCCCTCACTTCTTCACAATAATACAAGAATAGAAGGGATTCAAGTGGAAACAGTGAAATAACTGCAATTTTACACCGCTCAAAAAGGCAATTAATGTCTGAACCTAACTACAGAGGTCGACCTTGGGATTACAAAATGACAAAGAGACAGTGTTGCGGTTGTTTCCTCAAGTCTATAAGTGCACAATAACAATTGATATGTGCAATGGGTTTCAGGGCAATGAAGATTCAAGAGGGTATAGTGTTCAATGAGATTCCAACCCTGTCAGACAAAAGCACCATGATTGCTATACCATATATATATATATATATATATATATATATATATATATATATATATATATATATATATATATATATATATATATATATATAGCAATCATGGTTAATTAAACATTAATGGCTGTGTGTTGAGTTATTTTGAGGGGACAGCAAATTTTCACTGTTACACAAGCTGTACACTCACTACTTTACATTGTAGCAAACTGTCATTTCTTCAGTGTTGTCACATTAAAAGATATAATCAATTATTTACAAAAATGTGAGGGGTGTACTCACTTTTGTGAGATACTGTATATATATCTATATATTTATATTATGGCTTTCCACACTATCATCAACAATTATAAACTTTGTCCATTTTTTAACATTTTATAAAACATGCCCAAAGTTATCCATCCATTTTCCATACCACTTATCCTACACAGGGGAGCTTGGAGCCTATCACTTGGAACTCGGGGCACAGGGCAGGGTGCCAACCTATCGCATGGCACAATCACACACATATTCCCAAACTACAGTCACATTGGAAATGTCAATCAACATATTTCTTTTGACTGTGAGAAGAAACCAGAATACCCGGAGGAAACCCTGAAAGAACAGGGAGGAGATGCAAACTCCGTGCAGACAGGGCAGAGGTGGAATTCTAACCCCCAACAACGTAGGTGTGAGGCAAACAGGCTAACCACTAAGCCACCCTTCTCCCCCACACCCAAAGTTATATAAATGCTATATTGCTTAGCATTAAAATGCTTAGGCTAATATTGTGTCATTAGTTTAAAGGGGGATAATCAAGGTTATTTGGACAGTAAGGTTTCTTAACTCAGTGAAATGGAAACACTCTCATTTAGAATTCTACATAGAACCTTTAAGACTTCTGAAAAAGCCTTCAAGGGGTTTAGCTTTAAGTTTTGTTCAAATATTGTAAACATGTGATTTGGTTGTTGCAAACTACCAGAGGTAATCCTTTTGTTTAATCCCTCAAACTCCCAGGACCCTTGTAACTACATTGTTTAATTCAACAGTCACCAATAACAATTAAACAATACATGTCACATTGTGGTTTGGAGGACATTTAGAGAATACATAGCCCAGGTATTCTTAAATATTCTTATTACTGTCCACATTGCAAAATCTATCTGCACATGACTACTTTCTAGCAACAAGCTATCCAGCTAAATGTGGCTAGTTTTATATAATGTATATTTTCTTCCTCAGACAGCAAAGTAGAGTCAATGTTTTAGAGTTAACAAGTGGACATGTCTGTATGTTGATTATTCTAAGCAAATACGTATAGTGCCCTCCACTAATATCGCCACCCTTGGTAACACACCAAAAAGGAAATAAATAGAATCCATGAATTTTGCACATCTTTATCACACAGGTAAATACCATGGAAATCACACTGTAATGTATCTGAACTCATGTCTGAAATCAGAAAACACCCAGCCCTGAGAATGTCTGAATGTGAAGACCCAAAGACTCAAACCTACTGAGGTCTACCACATTTTTCAAATGTGAAATAAGAATCAGTGCAAATTAAGAAAAGGTACACTCAAAACAGATGTGTTACTGTAATTTTTAACACATCTGCGTGTCCAGTTAAGGACAACATATTTTGTGTTGAAAGCAACACAATCGGTGTGTTAGTACATTTAACACATGCTGTGTGTTATTTTTAACACATCTTTGTGTGGAAATATTTAACACATCATGTGTTCATTTTTAACACACCTCTGTGTCTACAACCCCAATTCCGAAAAAGTTGGGACAGTATGGCAAATGCAAAAAAACTAACAAAAAAGAGTCATTTGAAAATTAATTTCACCCTGTACTATATTGACAACACATTATTTGATGATTTACATTGTGAATTTTATTTATTTTTGAAATATATACACTCATTTCAAATATGATGACTGCAACACACTCCAAAAAAGTTGGGACAGTCGACTGTTTACCACTGTGTAACATCATCTTTATAACACTTATTAAGCATTTGGGCACTAAAGACACCAGTTGCTTAAGTTTAGCAAGCTTAATTTTCCTCCATTCATCCATTCCACTGTGCTACTGTCCATCTCAGGTGAGACCGAGCCCAGAGAAGTCGGTGGCGCTTCTGGACGGCTTCTGCTTTGCATAGAAAAGCCTTAACTTGCATCTGTGGTTGCAACGGCGAATGGTGTTGACTGACAAAGGTCCACCAAAGTATTCCCGAGACCATGTCAGGATATCCACTACAGACTCATGACAGTTTTTAAGACAGCGACATCTGAGGGATTGGAGATCACGTACATTCAGAACTGGTGTTCGGCCTTGCCCTTTACGCACCAAGATTTGGATTCCTTGAATCTTTTAATTATATTGTACTCTGTAGAAGGTGAAATGCCCAAAATCCTACCGATTTGTCTTTGGGGAATGTTGTTCTCAAAGTTTTGGATTATTCGCTGACGCATCTGTTGGCAGATTGGCGAGCCTCGACCCATCTTTGCTCTTGAAGGACTGGGCCTTTTTTGGAGGGTCATTATATACTATGATTAGATGATTGCCTCACCTGTTTCACATCACCTTCTTATTTCAACTTGTCACATCACTATTAGTCCTACATCGCCCCAGTCCCAACTTTTTTTGGAACATGCTGCATGCATCAATTTCAAAATAAACATTTATCTTCAAAAACTATGCAGTTGATTAGGTAAAACATCAAATACCTTGTCTTTATACATTTTTGTTTAAACACAAGTCAAGTCTACAAGTCATGTCGCAGTCTGCAACATGATTGGACAATAATTTAATACATTGTGATGGTCACTCGTGTGAATATTTTTTTTTTACATGTTTATTTGATAATTTAATATACCATGTGTTGTAATATCAATAATACAAAAAGTGTGTAGGATATTAACACATCCTTTCTGAGAGTGTAGGCTCTATTCTGATCTGGAGTTTACAGGAGCACTTGTCCACTTGAGTGTAGCTAGTGCACATGATTTGCTTGATATCTAGGGACTCCTAACAACATGATTGCTGTATTACTTCTGTATTTTTCTCAGTTTATATACTTTTTTTCATTAGATTGGTGGGTTGCCAGCCTCTTCAACAAAGGGAGGGTTATTTTTTGTACACAAAATCATTAAGATGACAAGCACTTTTCACTGCCATGATTTACTGGAATCAGAGCTCCGACTGCTGACTAGGCATGCCTTGATTCTTAAAAAGGTACTTAAGCTTCAACATTATTTGGAGTCAATAGCAAATCTGCATAATAGTTAGACTGAATATTTCAATCTGGCATTATTTAAAAATATTGTCAGGCAAAGCCTTATTGCCAAAATAAATCTCAAACAAAAGAGTAATGGTTTAATCTTTCATAAAAAGCTTATAGGCACAGTGCAGCTGCACAAATAGGAAGAATATGCAATATTTAAAATACAGTGATAGATGTTGAAGTATGCCTTGTAAATGTTACAGTGATTCACATCAAACAACTTGTGGCAAAGGAAAATCAAAGGAATTTCAATACAAACATAAGATGATTGTTGAGCAGTACAAATCAAGCAATGGATAAAAATAGATACATAATCAGTAAAAATAATAATAATAATAATAATAATAATAATAATAATAATAATAATAATAAGAAGAAGAAGAAGAAGAAGAAGAAGAAGAAGAAGAAGAAGAAGAAAAGTTGCAAGCAGCGTTTTCACCCCCCAAAATCACCCAACCTTTTACAGATACGCTACAATTGTTGCCTTAGCAATCACAGGAAAGCAGAGCCATAATTTTTTGGCAAAGGTATCCACTGATTTGTAGTTTCACTCAGTATATGTAGGTTTTGAATTGAGGAATTCTCTCCCTGTAGGAGAAAAAGTCTAGATGAACAAATGATAAGCAGGGTGGCATTTCTGCTGCAGCTGCCACTACTGCTGTGACCTGTGGTGTTGTCTGTTGCTACTTTAACCTGTGGTCGAGATTTCTTTTCTTCTTTTAATTTAAAAACATCTAAGGTATTTATGGGATTTTTCCCTCATCAGTTTGGGCTTTTTTCCCCACTTTGTGCAACTTTAAACGGGTCTCAAGATGATCTGAGCCAAATTTGGTGAAGATTGGGGGACTATCAAAAACAGCACTTAGATGGAAGCATGTTATTATAACTTTTGACCAGTAAGTGACGCTGTCACGAAATTTTATGCATAGCCTCAGGGCATGGTCTTGGAGTGTCCAAATGTCCAAATGTTTGGAATATTCAAAATTCTTTTGATATCTATTACTCTGAAGATTTTGTCTGCCAAATTTAATGACGATTGGACAAAATTTATTGGAGGAGTAGCAAAAAAAACAGTTTTTTGACAAAATCCAAGACGGCAGAGAATCTATTTAGGCAGAAATTGACGTTATAGAGTGTGTTGAACTCGTCTGAACCAAGGGAATCCAGGGATGCCTGGCTTTTACATTTTGGACACATTCAAAAGAAAAGTTATGACAATAAAGGTACTTGGAAATTAGGCTCAAATTTCACAACTTTGAAGAAGAAGAAGAAGAAGAGAAGAAGAAGAAGAAGAAGAAGAAGAAGAAGAAGAAGAAGAAGAAAAGGTAGAATAACACTAGGGTGCCTAAGCACCTTCAGTGCTTGGCCCCCTAATAATAAGTTTACAAAAGCATTAAACACAGTTGTTGATGCTGTTGTTGTTGTTATTTTAACTTTGTAAGGATCAGTTTTAGGGTTGCACAATTTACTTGACTCCTAAATAAACTCTTAGACATCTACTACAAGCATAAATGTTACTGTATTGTGTTGCACTCAGATTGGACTAAATTGTTTTAGCCTTACAGAACATACCTATGTTTAGTGAAAGGAGGGGACTGTGAACTGCTAAAACACCAATACCAACTGTAAAATACAGTAGTGAGCAGTGGTTCTTCCATAGGGGCTGTCACGGTTATGCCGATATTGGCATTTAACTACATTACCCATCAGCCCCAGCACATCATCTGACCATGTCGTCTAGCTGATCACTCACACCTGTTCTGTGTTACTCCTAATATTATTAAAGTTCACCCTTATTTAAGTTCTGGTTTCTATGTGTTTCACTGTCAAGCTTCTGTTGTTGTCATGTTGATCTGTTGTTGTGGGTGTCACAGTTCCATTTATTGCCTGGATGTTTTTGCCTTGTATTCTCTGTTCTAATTCTGGTTCTTGTTTTATGGTTTTGGTTATCTGGCTGTACTTTATTTAAATATCTGCACTTGCAGCCACCTCCTCTACAAATCACTGACATTTTAATTTGTTTTAATCTGTTTAAATACTAATTATCTCTTTTAAGTAACCAATGATTTTACATATATATATATATATATATATATATATATATATATATATATATATATATATATATATATATATATATATATATAATTCGATTAAATGGCTCACCTTTCTATGTCACATGAAACTGTAGAGCAGCATGCTCACTTCCCCACTTAGCATCCATAGAGTTATTATTGGTTGAAAATAGGAACTGCAACAAGCATTAACAGAGGTGTAGTTGGCCAGGACAGAACTGTTAATGAGTTAATAGCAGGGTTGCCAGATTGGATGAGTTTAAAAATAAACTTATGTTTTAAAGAAAATAATCTGAATTTATTCTAATTAATGTCCAAAAAATGGCAATATGTAAGTGTCTATAATGTACAGACTCCTAGTGTAAGATATATTGCAACGATAGCGAGAGGGAAAGGAGAATTATGCAGTGGACAATGTCTGAATTACAGTACATGTAAAATACTTGTTTCTCCATGCAAAGGCTGAGAGAAATTTTTGGCCTAGTTTTTGGGTGGCTTTTGAGATTTTGCTGAAACCTTTTTACCCGCTGGCTGGAGATTACTGTTGTTTTGAGGCAGTTTTTTAGTAGATCTGGGGATCTCAAGATTTATGAATTCTACTAAGTACCAGGATATTGTAGCTCAAACTTGGTTGTGTCTGCCAAGAGATCAAGACTTGATCATAGATGGAACTTTCATACAAGACTTACATCCAAATCAACACAGGAATGAGTGTGGGAACACAGACAATTGTAAAGGCCATCTCAGTTTCCACCTTTGAACCCTATTGAAAACTTTGAAGGGGTATTACACACATACAAAGGTAAGAATAGGAAGGAGCTTGAATTGTTCTGCATATAAACAATTGTGCTTGAAAAATCCCTTACAATTGTCTCAAAACTTGGTAGACTTTACAAGACTCTGAAGCTTCACCAAATATTTGTGGGGGATAATTTTGAAGCTGGTTTTTGAAGAAAAATTGCATCACTTAAATTTGTTGGAAATAAAATATATATAGCAGCCTTACATGTTTAAGCATACCGTTTCACACAGTGCATGTGTTTGCCTACTTAATGATGTAATCTAGCTGTATTCATATTTCACATTTTCATGATAACACCAATATCGCGATAACGATTAAAAGACCTAATCTGTGCTTTGGCAACATCGGAAGCGCTTACTAACGTACTATACACCATAGTACCTTTTATTATAACTTTTATATTACACCTTCATTATTCCTCTTATAAATGTAGTATTATAATAAACAGCGTACTAATTTGGTCACACGGAGTACGGCAGTAAACGCGCCTGACATTTCAAAGCACTACAAGGGACAATCTCGCGCCCAGGTCACGTGTTCAATCGGAACAACCAGTCACGTGGAAGATCCGAGCGAGAGGGGGCAGAGTAAAAAGCTTCCTGTCAGTGATGTGCATTCGTGTTTATCTGTGACCGCTGTAATAGATCGTGACGGGCAGCATTTATAAAAATGCATGGAAGTAGGCTATATTTGTAGGCATTACTGAATTTTATTTAGCCATTATTAAAAAATAAAAAGATGTATAGGAATAGCCCATAGGAAGCTCTCGGGCAGGGGCGCTGGTGCAGACTTGACTGAAATCGCAGATGAACATTTTACCTGGTTGTGTCACCGCGGGCATCGTTCTCACAGGCTATTTAACGATCTGACATCTGAACCGTAGCTCTGCATTAGAGCAGCGACTGGGACAAAACGATCACGCGCGCGCACACACACACACACGCACACAAACACACACACACCCCGGTTACGGCAGAGTTTAATTGCACGCGAAATGAGGAGCGCAGACAGATCCTGCACGGCGTGACACCACAAATCACCGATATCCCACTGATCGCTGCCATCTGCGGCTGTGTTTTTTGGAGCTAAAGGCGCACGGACGATGGCCACCATGTCGGACCTGGAGCGGAGTTGCTCCATATCCAAAAAGACTATGATAACCGAGCATTTCAGAGTGCGCAAGCGGAGGGAGATGCTCCTGGCGCAAGTGTGTGTAGTGTGCGGAGTGCTGCTGGCGGCCTGGTGCATGTCAGCGCTCCTCACCAAAACAGGTGAGTGCATGGAGATGGGGATGGCCGACATCTTCCGGTCACTCAGTGATGGAGTGTTTTTCACTCATCACATTTCACACGCATCTGCAGATTCAAACTGCATATTCACAGTTTAGGCAGAAATGTATGATCTCTGTTACCGTTTCGGGACAGTGGCGAGTTATTAGTACTGGTGTGGAACCGTGTCTGTGTGGGACGCTCATCCCATTTCGGAAGATTTCGACTGAAGGGGATTGGATGCAAATCAATACACGTGGTTTTGTTGCTGGGAGAGGACCGTTTATTTAGCCGTACTTTGCGGAGAAATGCTCTGGCTGTCTTGTATAATTCAGCATCATCGGATGTGGACATTAGATTGTATGTTGGCTGCGTGCGCGCGCCTGTCTGACCGGTGTCGCAGTGTGTACACAGCAGACCTGCTGGAACTCCTATAGGACATATTACACATCCTGCCCAGTCTATATGTCTACATGTATACGATCTCTGTGCATTCATCAATTTGTTTTTACAAGTCCCTTTTCCATTCGCTGGCCTAAACGGAGTTAGATAGAGCTGAGACTGAGACAGCTGTAAGCAAGTCCTCAAATCCCTAAGGGTTTTTTTGTCTTGTATATAGTAGATGAATGCTCTTCAACTCACTCATACAAACAACATAATGCATGTACATTTTATATAGGCTACACATAAAGCGTTTTATATTATGTGCTGCTATATATATATATATATATATATATATATATATATATATATATATATATATATATATATATATGTGTGTGTGTGTGTGTGTGTGTGTGCGCGCGTGTGTGTGTGTATATATGTGTATATGTGTGTGTGTGTGCACATATATATATATATATATATATATATATATATATATATATATATATATATATATATATATATATATATATATATATATATATATATATATACACACACACACACACACACACACACACACACACACAATGACGTAGTACATGGGAACGGATAGGGGTTGCATTTCACTTTAAAGGAAACAAACAACAAACCATCTTAGTAAGGTGTTGGGCTACCACAAGCCACCAGAATTTTACAAGTCTCTGGAACTGTACTGGAAAGATTAACGCCATTCTTCCAAAAGATATTCCCACAGTTGGTGTTCTGATGATGGAGAGAGCTGTCTAACATGTCAGACCAAAATCTCTGCTAACTGTGAATGCCATAGCATATAACTGACATAATTTTCTTCTTGATCAAACCATTCAGTGAACAATTGTTCCCCGCTGATAGGGGCATTGCCATCCTGGAAGAGACCACTCCTAGCAGGATTAAGAATGTTTCATCATAGGATAAAAGTGATCAGTCAGAATAACTTTGTATTGATTTTCCTTGACCCTTCCCTTTTAAGAAACAAGTGGAGTCAAAATTATTTGTAACCCATCTGTACAAAGTGGGTGAGGGGGCATATACTGTTACAGGATTTGCAACAAAACCAAAATGTTTGTAGAGAACAGTAGGATAGTTTGTAACGTGAAAGAAAGCAATAAATTTGAATTGCAATTGAAGAACAATAATCAGACTTACAGACTTTAACCCTATGTACATTCCCAATCTTAATTATAGTGTTACACATTATACCAAGTGATTTTTTTAAATAGATTTCTATTTATACCATTACTGAACTGCTTTAATATATATATATATATATATATATATATATATATATATATATATATATATATATATATATATATATATATAAAAAGTACTGAAAATTGAACTGAAACAATAGTCCTATTGATTGAGTCCTATTGAAACAATTCCTATTGATAAATGGGGAAATCATGTCTATATACAGTTCTATATTTTCAGTAGGTGGTGGTTAGTTGTTTTTTTGTTTTTGTTTTGTTTTTTTGGTATGCCACTAAAAATTACTTAAACTTTAAAAAAGTGAGGTAATAATGAATCTTGTGAGATCTCATATCATTATGGTGTCATATCATGTGGACAAGGTTGACCATTGGTCCTGCTGAGTTATAAACAGTGTAGATGCTTCTGCCTGTGTTTCTGGCCTGATGGTGGACTAGGTTTAAATGTGTACAGGATTTTTCGATTTCCTGAGACAGCGGACATTTTCAAACCAGCTGAGTCAAAGCCTAAAAAACTGCACATGCTCACAAGGAGCCCTGCCAGTGAGGTTGTACTTGGCTAATTTAAAAAGTATGCCTGTAAGCAGATCCCCTACTATGGAAGGATTTTCCCAGAAAGTTGCTTAAGCAGAAGAATGCACCTTGCTTTTACAGTAGGTACATGATCACTTATGACACATCTACTAATCATGCCTTATTTATTAAATCTAAAAAATCAGTGCATAATGAGAAAAAAATAAACCAGGGTCATTAGCAATATTTGTTGTAACTTCATTTAGTAAAAATAGAGTTTTCCTCATGGATTGGAAAAAATAAATGGGGGGGGGGGGGGGTATAAATAATAATTTAACTTGAAGCATTATAGTTAAACATATAACTTGGATAATTTTGCTGAATGTAAATGATCTGTAACTGTACATAGTTTATATGAATGTCAGTTTCTGTAAAGTCAAAATAAATAATTACTAACCAACATGAAAAGTAGTAGGTTTGATTATAAGATTTGTTTGTTACTGGTGAAACATTTTGTACTCTGCACTCTACACACTTTCATATTTACAAAGAATTGGCCTTATATACTGTACATTTCAGCTTTATTGAGTTTTACAAATGTCAGGTAATTTCTTAGAGCTTAGATTTCTTGGAAATCCCCAAACCATCCTCCAAACCTTCTGTATTAACCATTTCTTTTTATGCACTTTAACTATGAAATAAAATGCCCAATAAAATAAGGTTTTCTTTCATTTCATGTTGTTAGGTGACCCTAAACCTCTCAGTGGATTTTGAATTAGTAAATTAAGCCATTAATATTCTTCAATTTTTAGTCATCAGGTTATCAGGCAGGTACCTTAAGTCTGAGTCTCTAACTTGATGCTAGTTAATATAAAGTTAAGTTTATGTTACTTAATCTAAAATCACACTGTTATAGTGACACCACAAAAGTCAATATTTCCAGGTGTGGTGCACAGAAACTCTGCACCAGACAGTAACCTGAGTTCAGGAATGAACCCCGGAGCCTGGAGCTGTGAGCAAACAATGTCTACAAATAGGCCTACAAATAATTTCAACTTGGACATAATGTGTTCTGTCAGTGGCAATTCAGGGACAGAAAGCTCTATGGCTCTAAATATACTCTCATGAATTTAATTTACTTAAATTCATGGCATGGGTTCCACAAGCTGCTGGAAACATTCCTTTGAGATTCTGGTCCATGTTGACTTGACTGCATTATGCAGTTCCTGCAGATTTTTCAGGTGTACTTTCATGCTGTAAATCTCTCATTCTACCATGTCCCAAAGGTGTTCTGTAATTTTTTAATTCCTAATAAAGTGCTCCATGACTGTACTTTTAAATAATGTTTAGGAATTAAATCTGTGATGTACTGAAAACTGTGATTTTGACTTTTAAGTTTTGATTTTGATGTGTGTGTGTGTGTCCACATCAGGTCATGGGATTATGTTGCAGGAGCACTTTGCTGGACCCACAGACCACCTGGGCCGTAGGCTGATGGCCACCGTGATAGACAATGAGACTGCAGAAAAGAACTGCTCAAAACCAGGTAAAATTGGACATGCATTATTCTCTCCTTTAGCTCTAAAAGAACATAATTTATTTCAGTAATTGTGCCACAGTGTGGTAATTGTCTTGATTTAGTAATGGGTGAATTCCATGTCATTCTTGCCACCAAGGGAGAGCTGATCATATTTTGGTTCAAATTCAGTTGAACAGAATGGGTCTCTGTTGAGAAATTTACAGGTACATTTAAACTGTAACCTTCATGTCAGTGCATCATTCAGATAAACTCAGTCCTATGTCAATTGTACCATTTCCTTCTGAAGCATTCAAATGGCAAATTAAGCCATTGCCTGTTGAATCCTGATCTCGGGTATTATTCCCTACTGTTAAAGAGCCAGTGTGCTGAGGGAATGCGATTATGAAAGATTTGCAGTCATGGGGCAAAGAAATCTTCTGGAGCTGAAACTGCCTCATGCATAGTATAACTGGAGGTATTGGAAGCTATTTTTAGTCATGTTTTCCATCTCAGCAGTGACCCTAACAGTATCGAATGACTGTTTCTCACATACTCATCAAAAATAACGTAAAAGAAAAGCCTGGAGGTTTGTGTAGAGGAGTAATTACACAGGCTAATAGGGCTTGTGATGTGCTTTAGGATATTTTGCAGTGTGTAGTGGAGTCAGAAATTGCTGATGCTCTCTTGTAAAGAGCTTTCATCATCTGTGAGATGCTGTAAGTGCTCCGATATGTGGTGCAGAACTACCCAGTGTTTGTGATTGGGATCTTTGAGAGTCTAGCAATTTGTCTGTGTGGCATTTGGACTTCATTTAACCATCTATAATAGTTTCATCAAATGGTAAATAAATACAAAATGCAGCATGTAAGTAAGATTAAATTGAACACTACTTATTAATGCGACTTCCAAAACTTTGTCTGTCCGTTTGGCCTGGAAAGAATAACATTTGTTTTTTTTTTTCTTTTAGCCATTTCACGTTTGTTAAAAAAAGGATTTATGAATTAGACTGGGAAATTACCACTCTGCTCCACATTGTTCAATGAAACTTGAGCTCATTGTGCCACATCACAATTGGTTGGTGTATACATGACAAACAGGCATTGATTATGAATTATGTAATATTTTAAAATGTGTAACATGTAGTGTTTTAATTGAATTGACACACTAGCTTTCATGATTCGTGATTGTTTTTATTTTTTTATTTGATGTATTTCATTGTTTTCATGTGGTTTGCTGCTGTTGAGCCATAATTAATTACTGAAAGAGACATATATGGCTCGTGAGCAATAGGCTCCCAACCCCTGTTCTTGCCCCAACTAAAGCCGGCTAAGCAGAGTTGTTTGTGGAGGGGGGTTGTGAAAAACTGCTTGAATTAGCAAAATTGCAATTGCAGGTCTTTTGCAGTGGTGTTTGTTTGTAAATTAGACCTTTTAGCTGTACTCATGTTCAACGTACGTAAATCAGAGAATACTTTGGCTGAAAGTGCATTGTGATGATGTCACATGATGCCTTTTGGCTCAAACCTGTGAAATATCTGTGTTAATTTTGCAAAATAAATGGCAAGCTCCTCCAAATATTGCAGCGTTTGCTTGATTTTGTATTCATTTCTGCGATTGCAAAATCGAAAAATCCTGGAGGGACTGACCAAACCTTTAATTTACTGTTAAAATTGAGTGAATTGGACCTGAGCATGGGTCTCAAAGCATAAAATGGCAGAAGTTTCACTGTGAAGTCTAGCCAGGTTCAGGGATAATTATTCATAGTGACTCACAGTGTCTGAATTTCTACTAGTATAAAGACTTATAAGCCTAAGCAATGGTCCTGACATATGCTGTAGAAACAAATGATAATCACCCAGTCACAGATTCGTATGGGAAAAGTACGTGGTACATTCTCACATAGAGGACTTAAAAAAGCCAAGGAGACATTGGGACGTTGTAATGGTACTGCTATTAATTATTAAACTTGCATGCCAGAGCTTGTGAACACTTTTAATGATTCACCAGCTGGAGTTTGAGTAATCTGTTCAGTGTGGAGGGAAGAAGTTCCAACAGTAAAAATATAGGAGGCTGAAACCAGGAGCTCAGTGGCAAGGATGCTCATGTCAGCTCCTGTGATGGCGCTTGAAGGTCTAATTGAAATGCCTTATTGTCAGACACCTGCTCACCCATGGCTCCATAAGGAATGATGCAAACTGCATACAGAGAACTTCAGGATCTCTGACTGCAAGTGCTCAGGTGATATCGTATGATTATGTCTTCTACAGAGTTTTTGTTGTAATAAATTATGTTCCTCAAGGAACATATTTATATGCCAAACACTGTTTTGTGCTCCAAACATGTTTTCCTTTTTTACATAAAACAATAATTAGCACCTAGAATATAAGATGCTACTGTATGAAATCCATTTACCAGCAGGAGAATGGTGTTAGTCCATAATTGTGTGTTTAACAGCTATGGATATGCAAATGTTTATAAGCGTGCATTTGTGCACAAATAAATTGTGTTGATGTATGAGATCCTTTTTCCCACACATGACCTTGAGGCTGTCCTCCAATCCATATCATCTCCTATTCCCTTAGTATGATAAGGTGGGGGCTGTCTGTGAATAGAGAAATGTGATCGATGTTCTGTTGTACTTCCCCCTGTTGCTCATGGCAGTCAGGAAGAGGCAGATGAAAACAGTGAAGAAACATCCCAAAATTCACTAGCACTATTTTAGGACTCATAATTGTACAGGAATATGAAAGGTCATCTGGTATTGAAGTACATATAGACATTTTTTTCACAAAAAAATTGTGTAGAACTAGAACCTACAGATCATATTGAACTGAATCCACACTCCAGCAGATGGCAATGTGGATAGCGTTCATTGTACTTAGGGATGGGCAGTGTAGCTTTGTGTACAGTGTAGCTTTGTCATCCAAGCATTGGATGTTGATTGTGCACTACAAAGCTACTTGGGCCAGTGGTGTCTTTGTCAGAACGGGATGAGGCAGATAGTCACAGTGTCACATGGGGTTCCAGGGCTCAGAGGGCCAGAACCATGGGTGACAGATGGACAGTGGAGGCATCCAAATTTGGTTCAGTGCAATTGAGGCTGTCAGTGGCCAATAGGGACAACCTCAGGCTGGAGTTATTCCTAAAAATCATCCTCCTGAGACTGTATTATTTCTGCACCACTTAGTGTATTAGCTCAAAAATCTCAGGTGTATGTGGACTTGTGCTTGTGTTATATTAGCTATTTTATTTTTTTAAAGTGATACTCAACATTAGGTTTTAAAAAACTGTATTATTTTGGAACAGGCAGGAACCACATGAAGCTCTGTGATATATTTTTCTGTGTGTAAAAATGTATTATGTACTTTCCATTCAGTTTTGATAGCACAACAGGAAACTTTGCTGCCTCATAGCTCCACAGTTATTGTTTGTGCTGTTTTGCATGTTCATGTGGGATTCATTTGGTAAAAATCACCCCTCTATGCATGAATGTGTGTGCATGCTGTCCTGTGATGGACTGGCATCCCAATGAATGAAAGAATGCTGTGTTCAGTTTCTCACTGATACATGAATTGTTCCTTTATTTGTGCTTTATAGTTACATCATATGAGTCTTTTTTTTCTCTTTAGATATTTTTAGGGAAATCACTTGGCCTATTAGATTAAAAAGCAAACATAAAAACGCTTAATAGCCAAGATATTAAAGTGCATAATATCTGCTTTATTTCAAGCCTGTGTAGTTCCATATAGGGTAAACAGCATAAAACTTTTATTTGTTTGTTCCTTTTTTGTGTATTTATTTTTACTTTTTTTTTTTTTTTTTTTTTTACAATGTCCTCATTTCAGGAGACCAAAAATAATTGCTCAGATATATGCTCAGGTGGTTCTTAGCCAGCTGTGTCTTTGCACATCATTGCACGAGAGAGCTAAGAAACTATCTAGTGTTGATTCTAGATGTGACATTGCACATGTGCTGCTGTTGTCTCTCAGTCACTTTTTTAAATTGATTATAACGGACTCTTATAGGGGAAGTTCAGGTGTGATGATACAGTATTTGTCGTGTCTGGACTAGCATATGATGTATGCATGGTAACTCACAGCAGCTCAGCCACATAATTTTATAGAGTATTTTTGATGTTTTCAGAGGTCTGTTAACTGGTTAAATCCTAGGAAATACATTAAAGCTCACAAGCAAGGAATGTCAACTGGCAATGTCAGTTATTTAACCTCATCCATTTAACCATGAAGTTATTGCTTCAGTTAACAAACAAACAAAATGGCCAAAACCAGGAGGAACTGAAAATGTTTGCGTTATATGCCTGACAGAGCACCAGCAGGGAAAAGTTGGGTTGGGTCTATAGGTCTGAGACATCAGGATGTCATCCACCAGATTAAACTTGAACAACACATGACAATATGTGTTGCTGCCAATATCCCCACAACTGTTAAAAATACATATCTGTCACATTTTTCCCTTCTTTACTAATGGTGCCAAAAATTGTAGTTTATAACTTTTGCTCATTTTTTCCTTTCTTTCCAAAAACTGAATTCACGTATTTCTTGTGAATAATTCATAATGTTGCTCATGTATGCTGTATATATATCAACATCATCACATATAACTATCAGCTTTTACACCATTTGGAAATCAAGGTTTTGTGGTTAACATTGTCTTTTCAAATATTCCTGTCTTTGTTCTAATTTATGATCATGTCGATTTTTCTAGCAGAATTCTTACAAAATACACTTTGGATTTGAACTCTAAGGGCCTGTTCACACCGGGACGTTTTTCGCAGTGCGTTAAGCCTGGTTTATACCCGATGCGTCCGCATCATGACATCATCGCGGAGTGGGCGGTCGAGCATGTTGAGTGCGCGAGGTCTCATTCCGCGTGGCAGAGTGCACGGCATTTTTTGTAACTTGCTGCGCGGCACCACATCCAAAAATGAATGACTTCGAGGCGACTCTTGGCGAAAGGTACAATTGTACAGTCATCTCTATGATCCATCCATGCGGGACCATAGAGATAGCCAGATGGCACAACGTTCATGGAAAGGTTTTTAAAAATAGTTATTTTGATTTGCTTTGTACATACTGTTGAAATAATAAAGCCAAAGCTGAACGTCTTTTGGGCGGTTCACCATGTTTTCATTCATCAGTATCTTTACAAATAAACCCAGTCACTACACTACACTATCAGACACAGTGATTAAACCTCATTCTTTTGTCTTTATACATAGAGACGTTTACATGGATGGGCGGCCATACAGAGTGATCATTCTGTATTAACTTTCTTTTGTCTCTAAACATAAAGTGACATTTGCATTGATGGGCGAACATAATCACCTGATTTTGTAAATGTGAAAAATAACATTTGCAGGAAGCACCCACTTTTTATTTATGTCTATGGTAATTGCTAACATTTACAAAATGAACCTACAATAAATAATAAGTCTATTTAATGAAAGTAAAGGTCCATGTTTAATAAAAAAAATCTTAACGAAATGAATAAAATAAAACAATTTAGGTTGTTCAATTTAGTTTAATACATGTTCTCATGTTTATAACTGTATTTTGCTGTAATGTGTCAAGTGATAATCTCAAGGTTTGTTGAGTTTTATATAATTCTTATATGATTCTTTGCTTTTTTCATGCTGTGGGATTTTGTGAAGTTTACTGAAAACAAACATCCACAACAAACACAGCAATTCCTTCTCAGCATTCAGCAACTACTGTACACAAGAGACGCCTTGTTTGTAAGCGTTGCTATGGTTGTTCTGACAAACTACTTCTTCTCTCAGCTACTTCCTGTTGGTTTATAGGAAGATTACTCTGAGTCGCCCCCTTTCGTTTCAAATAATATTACAACGGAGAGCGCGTCAAGTATAAACGCCTCGTCCGTTTGGGGAGGTGCGCGCGCAGTCAGCGGAGACTCGCGGTGCGGAGCAGGCGGAAGTATAAACAAGGCTTTAAACGGTCCGTTTTCAACGCTTTTTTTGTGTTCACACCCAGTTATTAAACTCAATGAATGAAAGTGTAAATTCATTTAGATGGCGCTTATTGAAAAGCAGAAATACCCCGGTACATAAGGTGGCGCTGCACAGCTTTCCGTTTCTGACACCCGCTCATCACTGAGAAGAAGAAGAAGAAGAGGCCGAAGAAAAAGAAAAGAGCCGTATTTACGTCTTTAAGCCGTTAACACACTTTTTACAAACTCGCTAAAGCATGTATAGATTTTTATGAAATGGTCTTTGGTGATTTGGTTACTGCAACAAATACTTCTTTAAAGCTAAATCAATAAAATTCTAATTTTAAACACTATACTATTTTAAAAAAGTAATGATTTGAATTATGTCAGTCATAGCAATAGCATTCACACACTTATGGGAAGACCCAGATTATGTTTTTTTATTATTATTATTTTATTTTTTTATCAAATTGTTTTTGTTGTTGTTGGGGGTTTTTTTGGTGGGGGGTATAAAGCAACTATTATTATGACCAAAAATGTTAATGATCCTGCAGATTGATGAAGTGTTGAATATGAGTCTTTCTTGTGGTCAATATGATAATACAATGCCTCAATGGGGCACTTCGCTATTTGAATGAGAGTTCAAGAATGCTTATATGCATATATATGCCAGGTGCAAAATACATACGATGGACTATCAAGCAGCGGATTATCATTTGCAGGGAAAAGACAAAGAAACAAATGATGCTATTTAATGTAGAAAACAATACTGAAATAATTAAATGGATCATGTAGAATATATGTTTGCATTTCAGTGTCGTCAAAAAAAATAGCCACAGCATAATAAATACACTTATATAGTGTTTAGTGTATAATTCTGAATCTGGTGCTTTCAAAGGACACCTTGTTTATGTGTGTAGGCAGAAGGATTTATTAGCAGTGAGCATTTTATTTCAGGTATGTCACTTATGCACTCTCACTAAAATGGTGGGTGCTTGCTTCTTCTTCCTCCTCTTCTTTTTCGGCTTCTTCTTCATTGGTAAGACACTTTTGTACTTCAAGTTATACTTTTATGTAACGTCAGCGGCTCCAGGCAAGTGAACAAAAGTGTGAATCTCATTGGTCGGCCAGTTTTTAACGTGGCGCGTCAAAAAAAAACCCGTACCTCTCGATATTAAAAAAATTGATGCTTTGAGGCCACACTGTTTACGCCTGGGTGTGAGCACTCCCATTGACAGCCATTGGGGCGTTAAACGGACCGTTTTGCATGCTGCGAAAAATCATCCCGGTGAAATGAACAGGACAGACTACATGCACAAACCTAAGAATAACAATGTTTGAAATGTTATGTATGAAAGTGGAAAAGGTCCCTCTACAACAGGGATGTCTAACTCATTTTACATCATTGCTCATTTTATCATTAAAGTTAATGCAGTGTCAAGTGGGCCAGACAAAAAAAAAAAAAAAAAAACAGCTTAATGAACAGTAACACATCAACAACTCCTTTGTAATGTGTTCATTTATTAGCATTTATCTGAAAGCTGCATTTTGAGGATACAAATGGATATATCACCTATAACAGTGGTTTTCAAAGTGGGGGCCGCCGGGGGGGCCTCAACAATTTTGTGTGAAAAATAAATAAATACATGATTGTGTCACTCTCGGACAACCACACACAGACACAATCAATTCCAAATCTAATCTAATGTAATTATGAAAGATGTCATTATTAATAATAAAAAGGGGGGGGGGGGGGGGGGGGGTATATTCAGAAGTCTGAATTTTTAATGTGTTTTAAAGACATCTTGGAAAAGGGGGGCCTCGGTCAAATGTTAATGCCATTTGGGGGCCTTGCTCTGGAAAAGTTTGGGAACCACTGACGTATAAGACAGGTGAACAGACTGCAGTTCATTACGAAAAGAAAATCATGGTTCACATGATGGTTCCAAATTATACAGGGCCTTGTGTAATTTTCACTTCCTTGAACTTTTCCACATTTTATGTTACAACCTACAAATGAATTTAATTATATGTCATATTTTGCCCCTTAGTACACAGGTTCGCAACCCTGGTCCTGCCCCCTGCATTGCACTTTTTAGTGTTTTCCCTGCTTCAGCACATCTAGCTCAATTAGTCCTTCCTAAGTGAGGTGTGTTATTGCAGGAAAAATGCCTGTGCACTAGTGGAATAACAAGACTATCACTTTTTTTCTCAAATCTTATTTGAAACTGTTATTACAGTTACTTCCAACAAATTGAACTTAATTTAGAATTACAATTAAAAATTAGATTTTTTACATTTCATATAGATTTTAAATTAGGCTGCTGTACAACCATGTTAGACATTAAAGGACATCAGTCATGGTAGACATTAGTGTAGTTTGTCCCTCCAAGGAAGGCTTCAGAAAATATAAATTGTGGAAAAATCTACTGATGAAAGATATTAAGCTTGAAAAAAATATTTTTAAAATGAATATTAACTTATATACAGTATCTCACAAAAGTGAGTACACCCCTCACATTTTTGTAAATATTTGATTATACCTTTTCATGTGGCAACACTGAAGAAATGATACTTTGCTACAATGTAAAGTAGTGAGTGTACAGCTTGTGTAACAGTGTAAATTTGCTGTCCCCTCAAAATAACACACAGCCATTAATGTCTAAACCGCTGGCAACAAAAGTGAGTACACCTCTAAGTGAAAATGTCCAAATTCGGCCGAAAGTGTCAATATTTTGTGTGGCCACCATTATTTTCCAGCACTGCCTTAACCCTCTTGGGCATGGAGTTCACCAGAGCCTCACAGGTTGCCACTGGAGTCCTCTTCAACTCCTCCATGACAACATCACGGAGCTGGTGGATGTTAGGATGCCCCACAGATGCTCAATAGGGTTTAGGTCTGGAGGCATGCTTGGCCAGTCCATCACCTTCACCCTCAGCTTCTTTAGCAAGGCAGTGGTCGTCTTGGAGGTGTGTTTGGGGTCGTTATCATGCTGGAATACTGCCCTGCTGCCCAGTCTACGAAAGGAGGGGATCATGCTCGGCTTCGGTATGTCACAGTACATGTTGGCATTCATGGTTCCCTCAATGAACTGTAGTTTCCCAGTGCCGGCAGCACTCATGCAGCCCCAGACCATGACACTCCCACCACCATGCTGACTGTAGGCAAGACACACTTGTCTTTGTACTCCTCACCTGGTTGCCGCCACACACGCTTGACACCATCTGAACCAAATAAGTTTATTTTGGTCTCATCAGACCACAGGACATGGTTCCAGTAATCCATGCCCTTAGTCTGCTTGTCTTCAGCAAACTGTTTGCCGGTTTTCTTGTGCATCATCTTTAGAAGAGGCTTCCTTCTGGGACGACAGCCATGCAGACCAATTTGATGCAGTGTGTGCTGTATGGTCTGAGCACTGACAGGCTGACCCCCCACCCCTTCAACCTCTGCAGCAATGCTGGCAGCACTCATACATCTATTTCCCAAAGACAACCTCTGGATATGACACTGAGCACGTGCACTCAACTTCTTTGGTCGATCATGGTGAGACCTGTTCTGAGTGGAACCTGTCCCGTTAAACCGCTGTATGGTCTTGGCCACCGTGCTGCAGCTCAGGGTCAGGGTCTTGACAATCTTCTTATAGCCTAGGCCATCATTATGTAGAGGAACATTTCTTTTTTTCAGCTCCTCAGAGAGTTATTTGTCATGCGGTGCCATGTTGAACTTCCAGTGACCAGTATGAGGGAGTGTGAGAGTGATGACACCAAATTTAACACACTTGCTCCCCATTCACACCTGAGACCTTGTAACACTAACAAGTCACATGACACCGGGGAGGGAAAATGGCTAATTGGGCCCAATTTGGCATTTTCACTTAGGGGTGTACTCACTTTTGTTGCCAGTGGTTTAGACATTAATGGCTGTGTGTCGAGTTATTTTGAGGGGACAGCAAATTTACACTGTTACATAAGCTGTACACTCACTACTTTACATTGTAGCAAAGTGTCATTTATTCAGTGTTGTCACATGAAATGATATAATCAAATATTTACAAAAATGTGAGGGGTGTACTCACTTTTGTGAGATACTATATATATATATATATATATATATATATATATATATATATATATATATATATATATATATATATATATAATATAATATATATATATATATATATATATATATATATATTTATATATATATATTCAATTCAGTTAAACTTTATTTGTATAGCACTTTTAACAATGGACAATGTCACAAAGCAGCTTTGCAGACATAAATACATTCAGGATATACATTTTAAATGTATGAATTTATCCCTTATGAGCAAGCCAGAAGTGACGGTGAAAAGGAAGAAACTCCTTTAGACGCTATGAGGAAGAAACCTTGAGAGGAACCAGACTCAAAAGGAAACCCATCTTCAAGGAAACATAATTGTGCTTATAATCCCATGAAAAGAAGTGAATGTTGCATCTAACATGTATTCTCATTTCAGCCATCCATGAGTTCCCTGAGGATATGTTCACAAACCGAGAGCGAACACGAGGAGCTGTCCTGCTACACATATTTGCTGTAGGTAAACTCAGTGTCTGTGACTGTGCTGTCAAAGCCTGGCTGCTCTCCACAATTGACCCTGTCATTCAGAATACATGAAGCCGCTCTGACAACTTTATGATCATAATAAATTGTTTGTCAGCCGTTCATTGTGCCATGTGACCGGTTGTCCTGAAAACCCTATGTGTCTATAGTGCCTAAATCTATAAATGAATAAAAACACAAACAAGCCTACAGTGACTCTAGAGGACCCATAAGCACATTACATTTATATTAGGCACAGTTCTGCTTCATTAAATATAAAATAGAAATGATATAAAATTTTTAATGGCCTCAATGTTTGTATGACATTAAATATATATATTTTTTGCTTTAGGCTGTCTACATGTTCCTGGCTCTAGCTATCGTGTGTGATGACTACTTTGTTATGTCTCTAGAGAAGATCTGTGAAGTAAGTGGGATTATAGAAGCTTTAACTCTAAACTCAAGCTCAAGCTCTGAAACCAGCCTCCACTTAGAATCACTCCATCAAGCTCACTCCCATCACCTCACCCCTGCTCTGATATTGCATGCTCTATTCTGTCTTCTCTTGTCATCTGTCAGAAACTGCATCTGAGTGAGGATGTAGCTGGTGCAACATTTATGGCTGCTGGAAGCTCAGCTCCAGAGCTTTTTGCCTCCATCATTGGTGAGACACACACACACATTCATGTAAGCTCCTGTGAATTACTGTAGGGAATAAATATTGTGTTTTTTTGCAGGTGTGTTCATAACACACGGAGATGTGGGTGTGGGTACGATCGTGGGGTCAGCTGTGTTCAACATTCTCTGTATCATTGGTGTGTGTGGAATATTCGCTGGACAGGTGTGTGTGAACCTCCCTCTGAAATAGTAACTGCATTATTTGTCTATTTCAGTTGTTCTCTCGCCTTTTACTTTTTTATGTTTACTTTTTTACAATTTTGGAGGTATGTTACACATTAAACTGCCTTAGCTCGAAGTAAATGAATGAAACGATTTTCAGTTGCTGAACAGTACCATTGCTTTCACTTTCGTTATAAGTTGTTGAGCGGTAGTACCAGGCTGACGACCCTACAGCTGACCATGCCGTATGGAACCAGTTGTACTGAGCATGCACTAACTGTGCCGGTCACAGCCTTAGCCACTGGGAAGGTCTGTGTGGCTCTGCTTGTGTTAGGCAAGCATGCCTGAGTGGTATTAGGTGTAACAGAAAACCATATGAAACAAGTGGCACTGAGCATACATTAACGGTGCCAGTGGGGCTTGCTACAGCCTTAGTCACTGGGGAGGCCTGTGTGGTTTTGGTTGCGTTAGGCATGGTGAGAAGGATGAAGGAAGAGTGGTAATCCTGTGGGCACTGGAGGAGGTGCGATGGGCAGTAATGCCATAGCAGGTCAACATCTACCTGTGTTATCAATGTTTTTTATGTGATTCATGATATGTGGCAGATATTACCCTGTAATTCTCACTAATTGAAAATAAAAGCTGGTTTGATCTTTATGGATTAGATCTTGTGAAAAACGTGTAACAAACTCAACAGCATGTTAAACTATGCCCTACCTACTAATGACATAATGGGAGAGTAACAATATTGTGCTGTGCTATTACTCTTTAAAATTGGTTTGCTTGTAATAAAAAATATCTGTTAAGGACTGTCGAGTGGCACAACAGAAAGCATTTGCCCTATATTTGGGGAAATCGCAAGAGTTCGAAGACTTCGGAGTTTGAATCCTGACGATGCCACAGCCATCATGGGGCCAGCACCAAGGGAGCAAAACCGGCCGTGATCTCTGGGTGAGAGGGATGGCGTACTCTCTCACCCTTGTCAATCACAGAGACACTAGCCAATTATGGGCATCTACAGTACGAGCATATGTATGCAGAACAGAGCAGATAATGCATACCTCTGAGTGTGTTACACATGAGCAGCAGTTGGAAATGATGCATTTGGCTCCTTTCATCTGGTTCAGAGGATTCACATGTTAGCCTTCACCCTCCCCAATTGGTAGCAGTGGATAGGGAAGCTATGGCTGGTGGGTGGGAATTGGTAGGTGACCAAATTAAGGGAAAAGGAAAAAAATATTTAAAGTAAAACATAGTGATGAACAATGAATCTAATGCAATGTTAAATTTAACGACTGCCTTTAGAAAGCTCTTTTCTCTTTTCTGAAGGTTGTCTTTCTCACCAAGTTTTCTGTGTTTCGGGACTCCCTTTACTACACACTGTCTGTTGTAGCACTTATAGTAGTAAGTATGATATTATTAGTGATAATAAATATGTGTTTATTGTGTTTTTCTGAAAGGAATGCTTTCAGTATATTGTAAACCCTAAATCATTTCAAGACAGCTGTGAAAGCAAATGCATTTTAATATCATATGACAAAATTTTATAATTGCAAAAAGAAAAAAGTAATTTAGGCAGAAGATGTAATATTGTGAGCAAACAGGTACAATGATGTTATATTTGCAAGGGTGTCCTCTGTGTAATACTTAAGCATATTTGTCAGGATCAGCTTCACAAAAACACATGATCACACAAAGGATGATTCTTATGTTCTGAGAAAAAAGGACTTATTTAATGATTGTTCACTTTAGTGTGTCTCCTTTTATAGTTCATCTATGATGGGCAGATTATATGGTAAGTGTCCCAGTACTATTAAAAACAGTGTTTGTGTTTTGTTTTCAGCTGCAGAATCATGACATACTGACTACTCCTCTCTGCCTACAGGTGGGAGAGTCTGGTGCTCATGCTCATGTATGTTGGCTACATAATCATTATGAAGTGAGTTCTTCCACACAGTAGAGATGTTTTGTAATTCTCTGGTTATTGAGACATTACAGGCAGTCAACGCAGGTGCATTTATAGAATCCTTGGTGCATATACAAATATCATAAACACATTATGTAAACATAGCAGAAAATGACTGTCATGAGAAGTAACGAGAAAAAAGCAATAATATGAATTTGACAAAATACACAATTAGATTATATGACGTCGCTGACATTCGGACAGCCGTTATCTGATTACGAAATAAATTTAATATGCTTATGTTCATTTCGCCATGGCTATCCAATCTGTTAATGTATTCTTTATCAAGCTGGTAATGAATGTAAATCCTGTATGTAAATGAATGTAGATCCCATACTTTTGGAAAAACATTTGTATCCTAAATTTACATATAAAAAAGCTAACTAATATGAACCTTGACTGATCGGCTAAAAACGAGATAAATCGTAATGAGTTACTGCACTCTTATAAATGGATTACTGTGTCAAGTTTAAATAGTTTGTGTACTTTTAGTTACACACACAAATTTAAACCCAGTCATTTATATTAATGTCATTAATTAAATAAATATTAAATATGAAAAAAAAAAAGAAAGCAAGCCATAATAAATCCATAAATTTTCATTGTCATTCAATTAGAAATGCCACTGTGTAAATGGAGGATGGGCTCAAGAGGTGTATAAGTCAGTTCTGTTTGCCACGGCATGTTTTTTTTAATGCTGTGTAACACTTTATTACAGCCAGCAATAAGTGTCTGATCTGGTCTCGAGCTACAGTTTGTCGTATTCTCTCTAGTGTGCTTCAGACCATTTGCTTGCTGTGGACGCATGCCCTTCTTCTTTTTTAACATGTTGTCAGGCCGAGAGTCGTCAAGACACTTTGTTTTGAATAAGAAACAATTAAACATTGTTTCTCTGTATAATGTGCTTGGTGTCCACTATCATCTGGGTACACTTGATATATTTTTCCCTCCATTTTTTATGTCAGATCATTTTCGTTTCACCTCACTTGATGCTGTTAAATATTCTATATTTTTTACTGGCAAAGATAAGAGTCAAAATCACTTTCACTTCTACATCTGAGAAAGTATATTTTTGCCTTTCGCTCATCATTTCAGCTGTGTGAGCTTTGCTTTTTATGGAGATTTGTGGGTGTCACTGATCAACATATTCACACGAGTATAAAGAAAATCAAAGGATCCAAAACATTTCTCAATGCGGTGTTACTGTTTAGTATGGCTTATGCAAACATTTACAAATAAAAGATTGATAAATGAGGCCCATCGTATGAGAAAAGCACACTAAGCTAGCAAGATTGCAGGAAGAGTGTTTTTTTTTTTACAATTTACAGTATTGTTTATTAAAATGGCTCCTTTACTGATGGAATCTTTGACACCAAGGCAAGGTCAGTAATTAACCTACATTTTAAATATAATTTTTATGAAATATATTTATGTTTTTAGAAAATAGAGATGTCAGTATATATTATTGAGAGAGAGAAAACATTTTTACTGAATAAATATTGAATTATTATAAATAGCAAGGCTCAGCTGGAGATTTCTCCTTGTCTCAGGTTTAACACCAGCATACAGAACTACTTTTCTGGGACAGAAGATAAGGGTGTTGCCAACGGTAATGCAGTGCTCAGCGAGCTGGAGGACGGTAATGCATATTATGAGCAGTTTTGGGATGATCCCTCTTGGCCATTACTCAGCTCAGGTAAGGGTAATTAGACAGGCTTCTCTCTGCGCCAGCTCAGCTCGTCCCTTCTGCTCTGCCTCTGCTCAAATCAACAAACACTCACAATGATTACAGCTGAGACTAACAACATGTTCTTGCCTCTTTCCTGTCACGTTGGAGCTTTTCCTCTTAGTAGATGTGCAAACTAGCTGCTAATGCTAATAGTGTGTAAAGTAGAGAGGGAGTCACTGCTTGCCTTCTGCATAGATTATGTATCTTTATTTCAGAATGTGCCATTAGAAACCCTCTAACATTTACTGTGAAGCCTGTCTGCTTAGCCTTACTAAATACTTACTACCTTCTCCTTCTACCTCCAGAGCCCTTTGTGTGTGTGAGAGAGAGCGAGAGTGTGATGTACTATGAACCTTACCACATGTTTTGTGTGTTCTGTAAAGAGGATTTTTGTTTGCTTTGTAGTGTGTGCATATAGTATTTTAATATTTTTGTGCATGCGAGTGATATGTGTGTGTATGCTCAAGTAATAAGGCCTAAAAGGCATAAATATCAATGAGTAATGTTCATCAAAGTGTGTATTGTTAAATAGCCTTGACCTACCGTGCTAAACTGTTTTGCTGTGTGGTTCCCCTGATGTCATGGTGTATGTTGTAGGAGTTTTTCTTACTCTACATAGGCCACTTTTGTGTCACAGTGTCCTTAACAGTGGTGATGTGCTTTTAGGAGGTGATGATGGGTCGTCATTTATTTATTTTTTTATTCATTCCTCCATTATTCCATCCCATTTGCTCCCAATTTAATTGTGGCCAATTCCACTGCAACTTTACCAGCTGCTGTTCATGCAATGTCATAGGGAAGCTGAAAGCACTTGGAGAAGAGAGTGCTACGTGCCCTCTTCCCTCCATATAGGCTAACTGTTTACTAGTGAGAATGACATCCTTCTCATCGAGACAGCCAGGCCAGTTATATGCTCCTAGACTTCTTGACCACAAATGGCTATAATATTAAACTTTTCCCAACATCAGATCAACTACTTAGTCGGTGGTTCTGCAGAGTGCACCAAAAATAGTTGGGTGTCCTGTCACAGATAATGTGTGTATAATATACTTTATCATTTGCCAGACTTTGGATGTACATGTTCATGTGGCTAATTCTTTTATCCAGAGTGACTTACGTTTGGCCCAAGATAAAACTGATCAGTTGAGTGTTAAGGGTCTTGCTCAGGGATCCAGTCATGGCAGCTTGGTGCTGGGATTTCAACTTACAACCTTCTGATTAGTAGGCCAAATCCTTATCTACTAAGCTTCCACTTATTATTACTATTGTTGTGTTTAAGAGTGCGTGTATAACAGTGTATTTACCCAGGGTGCTCTGAATCAAAATTTTGAGATTTAGATTTCACATTTGCAGGCCGAATTGCATCACCACTTTGAACTTAAGATAAGTGTTTCAGATGAGTTGTCAAGATAGGACAGCATGACCCTTTGGGGTTTGCATTAAATGACCACATGCTTTCTACATGATTAAAGCTGTTGAGTGTGTAGTGTAGCACAAAATACTCAATTGACCAGCTTTTTAATTTAGTTTATGGAGAGAAAGAAAAGCAGAGTTAGAGTTGTGACTATATATGCTATGATCCAACACCAAGCATTTTACTTTCCAATTCTAATATTTAATACAAAAAGTCTGAATGGTGACAGTGGTGAGTATACTGGCATAAAAAGAGGCTACTAGTACTAGTAGAGTTTAGAAAGGTCAGTGTCATTCTACTATTTGTCCAGATTTCTGTGTTTTGTTTACAAATGTGAACTTAGTTTACAAATTCAATGCATATTGTCATCTCTCTCATCATATCTCTCATCTGTTTCTAGTAAAACCCAGTAAGATGTACACTCGTGGTTCAGTTGTGATGGTGGATGAGATGATGAACTCTAGTCCTCCAAACTACCGCTTCCCGGAGGCCGGCCTCAGAGTCATGATCACCAACCATTTTGGGCCTAAAACCCGTCTGCGCATGGCGAGCCGACTCATCATTAATGAGGTGTGCAGCCTTCAAATCTACTAATGGGCATGTCATTGTTAAGAAGTGGAGTTGCCAGAGTTTGCCAGCAGGAGTCTTAAGCGTGAGATAAAAAGGGATTTAACTGGTTGCTGTGATTTTCCACTGACTGGCAGTAAAAGAATGGAATTTAAGACTGACGCAGAAACAGCAGAAGTAGAGTGCATTAAAAGGGGCTTTTTCCATTCACTGCGGATTTTCCACTGGGATTTAGAAATCACCTGTTAGGCTTCCTCAGTCCAATGAGCTGAGCTCTTTCAGTATTTTCCGTGTTTTCACTAAGGAAACACCTTGCACGTGTGAGAGGCTGACCAGTTCAATTTATTAAATTCTTCTGTACTTAATAATAATACTGAAATATGCACAGACATACATTATATGGCCAAATGTTTGTAGACACCTGACCATCACAGCCATATATAGGCCTATCCTAAACTGTTGCCACAAAATTGGAAGAACACAACTGTGCACAAAGGGAGTGCCACAAAGACATGATTTGCCAAGGTAGCAGTGTAAGAACTTGGTTGATTTGCACAGAGCCCTGACCTCAACCACACTGAACACCTTTGGGATGAACGGGAATGCTGACTGCCCTCCAGACCTTCTCATGTGACGTTAGTGCCTGACCTCACTAATGCCATTGTGACTGATGCGATATTTAATAAGCACATAAGAGTTTGATGGTCAGCTGCCCACAAACCTTTGGTCATATAGTGTACTTATAAATATGTGTAAAAATAAGGATACTTGTTTGGCAAACATACACTCTTGAATGTGAATCTGATTGAGCTACTTTAAAAAGGATAGAAAGTACATTCCACAAAACCACATTCAATAAAAACAGAATAATTACTTTTATGGTTCAAATCTTACTATGGACTCGGTAGCTGTGAGATACTAACTCCTTTACATTTACTAAAATTTCGTTTTTTTGTAGCAACAGCGGCTAATGCAGGCATCTAATGGGGTGGATGGCACACTAGTGGCTGATGGGAAAGCAGAAACAATGGAGAACGGCAGCGTACCAGAGGACAAACTAACAGAGGAGGAGGATAATGAGATGTCCTCACCCTTCACCATACCTGGTTAGAGAATCTCACAATCATACAGTGCTGCTTGAAAATTTGTGATGCCTTTAGATTTTTCTATATTTCTGCATAAATATGACCTAAAACATTATCTATTTTTAGGACTGTTTACAAATCTTATGAAGAGATCCCAATTAAACAAACGAGGCAAAAATAAATATTCTTGGTCTTTTATTTGTTGAAGAAAATGAGCAAATATGACATATCTGTAAGTGGCAAAAGTATGTGAACGCCTAGGATTAGCAGTATAATACAGGTGAAATTAGAGTCAGGTGTTTTCAATCACTGGGATTGAGTTATTAGAGTCAGGTGTGATTGAGCACCTGTACAGGGTATAGGGTACACTTCAGAATCTCAAAGGTTGCACTCTTACTGGCTATCCACACTTCTGTATAAGCACACATACTGTACATCCACCAGTTTCCAAGAGGTAAACAAAGTTTTAATCGATTTTCTGAGCAAGGTATGGTCACAGAAAGTTCATGGCATCATTTCAGGTTTTTTTTTTTTTTCGAGGGGGGGGGGGGGGGGGGGGTTCAAGATTTTGATGGCAACTAAATGTGAAAATCACTGGTTCCAAAAAAAAGCCTGTGGTTGGTTGACTGCAACGAACAGCTAACAGTTGGGTGCCTCTTTCCTGACAGTTGACAGTTGGCTGCCTCTTTCCTGTGAAAGAAAAAAATTCTTATTTACTTTCAGTGATATGTACAGCTAAAGAAATCTTGCTTACAAAATACAGAGGGACTATGACTTAGGAGAACAATCTTATAATTTTTTCTAAAATATATGGCTGGCTAGTAATGGTGCTTCAGCTATGCATTCAAAAATCTGCTGATAAATAAATTACTATTAGTATGTAAATTAGTATTAAAGCTCTTGCATAAGTATTTTAAAAAAATACACACAAGAAGGTAATGCCTGTCTAATTTTCTCTTGTTAGCAGAAGAACAAAATCCTTTTGGAAAAGGAACCTAGGACTTATTGTTAAAGATTATCAGCTTAACATTCGTGGACCTTTTCTGGAGGCACCAGTCACGTTTAATATGGACATTGTATGTGTTTTCTTGTGAGCCAGACATTCATTAAAGCTATTGCACAGTCCACAGGGCATGTATCAAACTTTTTGATTAAAAGTATTTCTGTGCAAGCAAATCTCACCAGTGAGCCTATTGCCATAATGACACAGTGAATGAGGTGCAGTGTTATTTCCTTGTACCTGCAGGGGGCGCTATGAACAGAGTGAAGTTCATCATTTCATGGCCTATACTGTTGTTGCTGTACTTAACCGTGCCGAACTGTGCGAAACCACGCTGGGAGAATTTCTTTATGCTCTCCTTTTTTCTTTCCACTCTGTGGATAGCTGTCTTCTCATACTTCATGGTGTGGATGGTGAGTGTATTTGAGTTTTAGCATCACCTGTCTATTTAATACAGCACTTGAGCAGCTCTGGAGCAAAGAACATAGTTTTTGCAATTTCGTTGTGAAAGAATGTATACAATGTCACTGATAATATTCTGACATGTTTAATTAATAGTGTTTGTTTATTATTTTGTGCAGGTGACGATTATCGGATACACACTGGGAATACCTGATGTTATAATGGGCATCACTTTTCTTGCAGCCGGCACTAGTGTTCCAGACTGTATAGCTAGCCTTATAGTCGCTCGACAAGGTATCATTTGTGTGAATTCATACTCAATTTAGGAGCGGACCATTTTTGACAATTACTACAAAATCTTTCCAGGTTTTGGTATCTGTTTATCTATGATGTATTATGTGTTTACCTCCACAGGCCTGGGCGATATGGCTGTCTCCAATACAATCGGCAGTAATGTCTTTGATATCCTGGTTGGGCTCGGTGTTCCCTGGGGTCTCCAGACGATGGCTGTCAACTACGGATCTGTGGTATCTGTCACTCTCTCTCTCCCTTACGAATATACTCACACCCACACATATTCAAAGAGGAGAACTGGATGGAGTGCAGCAATGCTGACATTGTAAATGTGAAAAACTGCAATGGTAAATTCTAGTTCTCTACTCTTGTCTCAGGTGAAAATCAACAGTAGAGGATTGGTGTATTCTGTGGTGCTGCTTCTGGGCTCAGTGGCTTTGACTGTAAGTTAATGTAATGTATACTACAGTGTGCAGGTCCACCATGCTTATTTCCAAGGCCTGGAACAAACCATTTTATAAGGGCCCCCAATGAAACACACAAACTTGCATGAAAGTAACTAATAGCCAGAGACCCACAAAATGTACTTTACAATCATGGAGTTAACCTTAACTACGACGTGAGTCTTATGAATTCATGTGTAAATAACGACCACCTTAAGTGTATGTTAATACATGTTTGTTAGTTAATGTATTAATTAACATGTAGGGGTAAACTAAATCAAACATGCTCTATTAGAAAGAATATGAATTAAATGTGAATAATTTCAACTTGTTTATTATCGAACGTAGAAAGATGCATTAATAATAAACACCAATAATTTCACCCATTTTTAGGGGCAGTGGCCCAAAACATGAGCAAGAGCACAAGAGAGAAATGGGTTCACAACTGTTCATAACGATTTAAAGCCAGGAGAGTTGAGCTAGTTGACATAGATGCAGTAAAGCAGCCAAAATAAACACAACGACATCTACGACTAAAAGCGGAAAATAATTTTATAAAACACTGATTTTAAATGATAATAGATGTTAATAGATAATAGTGTCTGTTAAATTAATAAATGTTACTGTATTCATTTCACACTTGTGGGCAAAGGTGCAGTGCCCCAGGCCCTATCCACCTCAGTCAAGTACTAGTACTACAGTGGGATTTTGAAGAGAAATGGATGGAGAATGATGCAAAATGGGTTGAGATGAAATTACTGGTGTTTATTATTAGGGCGTCTTTCTACATTCAATAAGGAGGATCAATGTAAATTATGAAAGTAATCTAGTGCCATCCTATGATGTTTGTGTGTGCCGCTGCATATGGCAAATTATATAAACAATTTTAAATTATGCATGCTTAATTCATATTCTTTATTATATGTTTGATTAATATTTGATTTAGTTTACCCCTATGAGTTAATTAATACAGTACATTAACAAACATGTACTAACTTGTACTTTAGGTGGTCGTTATTTACTCATGAATTCATAAGACTCGCATCGTAGTTAAGGTTAGCTCTTAATTAGTTCATAATTAGTACATGCCTTAACTCATCTTTAGTTCATATTTAAGTAAGTATTAATTCAGGTATTTGTACGTGATTATTCATGTAGTGTTATAAGTGTTAAATATGGCCACAAAAATGCAGCAGACCAAACTATTTAGCAAAATAAAGAAAATATTAACTCATTTGGCAAGTTGAAAATGATCCATTGGATTTCATCTACATACCAGTGGACTGCTAAACTTCCTTGGCCGCCCATCCCACAGCTTCCTTGGTCTTCCCCAGTGTGGAATGAAAAGGTGACTGAACTTGTATAATCTCGAGGATGTTTTGCCACTCATTCAAGGGAATTGCAAAGCTCATGAAGTAGTGATGTCGCCCTTGGATGAGTCACAAAATACCTTCAAATACCACAAGTTTAGTTGCCTTACCTTTTTATAACTGAATGACCTTTATGAACAGACATCTGAGTACACGTTACATGTTTGTACGGGCGGCTGTGGCCCTGGTGGTAGCGCGGGTTGTCCACTAATCATAGGGTTGGCGGTTCGATTCCTGGCCCACATGATTCCACATGCCGAAGTGTCCTTGGGCAAGACGTTGAACACCAAGTTGTTCCCGATGGCAAGTTAGCGCCTTGCATGGCAGCTCTGCTACCACTGGTGTGTGAGTGTGTGTGTGAATGGGTGAATGAGACACAGTGTAAAGTGCTTTGGATAAAAGCGCTATATAAGTGCAGGCCATTTATCATGTTTGTGTACATTTATACTCTTTCTTTCTGCACAGGTCCTGGGGATCCATGTTAACAGCTGGAAGCTGGACAAAAAGCTGGGTGTGTACGTGCTCCTGCTGTACACCATCTTCCTGTGCTTCTCCATCTTGATCGAGTACAACATTTTTACCTTTGTCAATCTGCCCATGTGTCAAGAGGTCTGAAACATTTAGTTTCTGAATCACTTCCAAACTGGACCTACCACCCACAATCCCTATCAGATTTACAACATTTTTTTCAGCATTTTATTGTTACTGAAACCCACCATGTCCCACATCAGTTGTTCATTGCAATCAAAGACATTACATTCTGCTCCATCTGTCCATGGAAATGAGGATTCAGTTCTCTGTCCATGATCTCAGACAATTAGACTTATGTCTTTGGCAACACTCGCTCTGACTGGACCTTCTCAACTTAGCAGCATAGCATGTCTAAATTGGCTCTGCATGGGCGCAGCCCGAATATATATATACACACAGGAAAAAAGAGGAATGCTACTCAGTGAAACAAAATGAATGCATCACATTTACACGCTTTCATCTGTTCTTCCCTGGAGAAAAATAAAATCAAACAAAAATGCACTTTAGACATATCAGGTGAAGACTCTAGGTCACACTATGATTGCAGTAAGGAAAGACATCAGCTCTTTTCTGCTGTAATGCAATAAAGGAGCAATATAAACAGAAGCAGTGTTTAATGTCAATTAATTCATGAGAGATCCTTTTTTATTTTTGAAGCGTGAAGGAATATGAGATTTTTGTGAAGGCAGCAATGCGATACAGAAGGACTGTGAGAACAAGAGATAAATATACTGTACAGTTCCTCAGAGACTCCTGCTGTGGAAGATCTATTCTGAAATGATAAGATTTCCTGTCTGCTCATGGCTTCTGTACACCCAAACTGACAGTCGAGGACTTTATTAAATTAGAAAGGACCAATTGAAACTTTAAAAACTGGGTCCAAGCTCTTTAATGGTATGGAAGACAAATTTCAGAATTTAATTTACTGACAAGACCACAAACACAGATCTTGATGTTACATTTACTGTTTATGCATAAATATAACGGTAACAGTCCTCTTGTTTGAACCAGTGCTTCCTTATAGGTGTAGAGGAGGGGGAGTGGATGTACATCCATGACTGGAACGATTACTTTATTTTTTTCTTTTTGGGACGTTCACTCCAGCTCCCCTTTCTGGGTCTCTGTACTGTTTGTCTGTGACGCATGATTTGACACAGCAGGGTCGAAGAATCACTGTTAATCTCCCAAAATGGCAGCTAGCACTCCATCCTGCACCAAATCCAAGAGGCTCAGGAGATCTTAATCCAAGTAAAGGGCAGATGTGTTTGTGTCTGTGCCAGTTGTGGAAATGTCAGGTGTTGTCGTTCAGTGCTAAAAGTTTGCCGTCGCTGTTGTCCATGTGGAAAGGCAGCTGTGTGCAGTGTTTCAATGTGTGCAGTATATAAGGACATATGCAATCTCCATAAGTGAAAATTGTAACCAGTAGGCTGTAATCAGAAAGGCTGGTTATATTTAAATACCCTTGTTGCTCATGCATGCAAATATTCATAATACCTTACATTATTAGTGCTATGAGGAATGCACCTTCTTTTTACATGGCTGTGTGCTGTGCGGTATGGTGGTGTGATGTTGTTTTTTGGGGTTTTTTCCCCTGATGGTAGTTGATCAGTGTTCAGATGGGATAATGTGTTTAGATTGTTTCAAGGTTAATGAATGTCACTGGAGGTGACTCATCAGTTTGCTAGTAACACATAGTCTGTTTCAAGAAAGCGAAGAAATTACAAGATTTACTTGTTTGTTTACGTTGTTTCAATTTCTATAATGGAATTAAGTGTTTCACATATATGCAAATATTTTCCTATTTTGTTATTGGGCCAAGATTTAGTTTATGTTATTGTAACATAAATAGACTACTATAGTACATATAATAAATTAATAAACACAAATCATACCAAATCACTGTAAATAAGCCATTTCTATGATCTAATCTGAAGCCAGTTGTTCCTGTGGCATGTCTGTTATTATAATGGCTATTATTACTACATTTGAACAGAAAATCAAGTATTTTTGACTCTAGCTGTATTTTATAAATTGTGCACAGCCACCTGAGTGACCGGATTATTGTTTTCTTCCTTTCGGGGATAAGGATCACTCAGGAGGTTGCATCTTTGTTACAAGTGGTGGCATTCTGACATGAACCGAAGTTTCTGTATGCACAGAAAAACCCACTGTATACTTCTTCAGGATAAACATTTTAAGGTGAATGAAGATGCTTAAAATCTACAGTACATCTATTTTCCTGCATGAAGGTGCGCACATACAGGGCACATGCACTCACTTTTGTTGGCACATACATGTGCAATCTTATTGTAGCATAGACTGTGACCTGCTGCACTGTGGGAGGTAAAAGGTGTGCTGGATCGCTTTCCAAGCCACTGATGAAAATGATAATAATGTAAAAGATACTGTATGACAACAGTGTTTAACTTGAATGTATTGTCTTGCTATAAATGGATGTATCCAACCACCGCATTTTATTGTGAAGCAATAAACTATTCAAAATATTATCATTCATATTTGAATCATAAGAAAATTGTATGAACACAAATTAAACTTCTACAGTTTATAAATATTTGATGGTGTGCATTGTGCTCTTCTAACGCCCCTGTGTGTTTAATAATTGTAGTGCACTCACAGGCCATTACTATATGTGTTGTATTTTGTGGCATTGTGTTGGCTTTTCTTCTGGTCTTATTTAATTGTACTTTACATCAAATTGATTTCAGTCTTTGTCTGCAAAGAAATCAACCTTGTTAACTGGGGAATGTATCATATGTCTATAAGAGATCACCACAATATTTTTCCAACCAATGTTTTAAACATAATACCGAATTTTACTCCACAACAGAAACTCATACAAATACCGTGAATCAAAGTCTTTGAAACTAAATTGATTTTCAAAACAGCGAACACCGTCATATAAAGCATAGGAGGTTGATCATTGTAATGTTAGTTGATGATAACTAAGGCTAAGTGTCGATTAGATACAGACTGGTGGTTTGCACATGATCGTACATCATCAATTAGTTATATTTCTTTTTACTGTACCATGATTTATATATACTATAAATCAAGTGTGATTTGTACAATAAGTGTGCAAAATATGTATGCGTTTTTAAAAGTTGTACACCAATTGAATATGGAAACAAATTTATATGCATACTTAAAATTCTAGTATGCATACTTATTTTTAAGTATGCATATAAACTTTCTGTCCATACTCAATTTGTGTACAACTTTTTTAAAAAGCATACATATTTTGCATTCTTATTGTTTAGTATTTATACACAAACTAAATATATACACAAAGTTTATATGCATCATACATAAAACATAAGTATGCATACAAAAATTTTTAGACGTGGGAGAAAACTAGAGAACCTGTAGGAAACCCACACAGGGTCAGGAAGAACCGCAAAACACTATAGAAGTGACTACAGTTCAGAATTGAACCTACAATCCTTGGAAACTGA
This sequence comes from Ictalurus punctatus, assembly GCF_001660625.3. Classification (NCBI taxonomy): domain Eukaryota; kingdom Metazoa; phylum Chordata; class Actinopteri; order Siluriformes; family Ictaluridae; genus Ictalurus; species Ictalurus punctatus. The sequence goes on along the minus strand of NC_030424.2, from coordinate 14,634,688 downwards.
ACCCATTACACTGCCCATTATGCCGACTCACCATTGCAGTCATTTATCAAGCCGTAGGTTTTTACTTATTCTTATATAGTGAAAAAATAATGCAGTTTGAGCATCTGAATCATGCTGAAATGCTTAATTCATCCAATTTATTCATCCTGGTCAGAGTTGCATAAGCCAGCTAAAGTTTAACTAGCTTACCATTTGGATTAGTTAACTAAGAACGTTTACCTAATTTATTGATACATTGAAGTCTTTAAGCAAATGTACAAATACTAAACAATAAGTATGCAAAATATGTATGATTTTTTAAAAGTTGTACACAAATTAAGTATGGACACAAAGATTACACGCATACTTAAAAAATAAGTATACATACTAGAATTTAAAGTATGCATACTAGAATTTTAAGTATGCATACTTAAAAAATAAGTATGCCTACTAGAATTTTTATGCATACTTAAAAAATAAGTATGCCTACTAGAATTTTTATGCATACTTAAAAAATAAGTATGCCTACTAGAATTTTTATGCATACTTAAAAAATAAGTATGCATACTAGAATTTTAAGTATGCATACTTAAAAAATAAGTATGCATACTAGAATTTTAAGTATGCATACTTATTTTTTAAGTATGCATACTTAAAAAATAAGTATGCATACTAGAATTTTAAGTATGCATACTAGAATTTTAAGTATGCATACTTAAAAAATAAGTATGCATACTAGAATTTTAAGTATGCATACTTAAAAAATAAGTATGCATACTAGAATTTTAAGTATGCATACTAGAATTTTAAGTATGCATACTTAAAAAATAGGTATGCATACTAGAATTTTAAGTATGCATGCTTAAAAAATAAGTATGCATACTAGAATTTTAAGTATGCATACTTAAAAAATAAGTATGCATACTAGAATTTTAGTTATTTTTTAATTATGCAAACTTTAAATTCTAGTTGGGATAGTGAAATTCCCTATAGGAAATTCACATATGTGAATGTGTACAAATGTACAATTCCAATTCCAAGTACAATTCCAAGTACAAATGTACAATTCCAAGGATAGTACATAGTCATAATTCTTTTAAAACATGGAAATTAGCCAGTCAGACCATTGCTGCTTTTCCATTTTCTCCTGGACAAGGTAGCTTTAATAAGTATTTCGGTGTTCTAGATCATTTCTGTCTGCAAATAGGGTCATTTGGATTGTAAACACTGAATTCATTCCTATAATAAATATGGAAATGGGCCTGGATCTCCAGTCTCTCGTTGGCTGAGAGCATTAAAAAGTGCTAATGTGGTATTTGTGTCACATTACGAAAAAAAAAAATATGAATGAAGAGTGAGAGCAAACATAATTATCGACTTACACCTGAATATACTTTGTATGGGAAAAACAGGAACAGATATGGCTTACCTTTTTATCAAGACTGACTAAAGTGATATGGTAGTTTAGGATGGTATGTTTGGTCATTTGTAACATGGAGTTTCAGTGGTTTAGGCATTTTCTTTGAAACACAATGACAATTAAAAGAAAATACAGTAGCATACTTGTTCATGTCACCGGTGAATCACATTTAAACATTAAGGATTATTGATTTCTTATAATTCACTTCAGCAGTAACGACAATGGCAGGGTTTAGAAACAATCGTTTCCAAATTCAAGATCAATCCTTTATCAAATGAAATAAAAATCTCTGCATCGTAAGTAGCAGGCCTAAGAAACACTATATAATTCCCAGACTACCTTATTCCCCTGCTTATTAAGATGCTTCCTAAAAACACAATTTAATATACATAGACTCCATCACCATTTAACCATAGCTGTGGGGTGTTTCCTAATTTTTCCTCTCTCTACGTATCGCATTTTAATACTGTCATAAAAATAACCATGATATATCAAATTACCAACCCATGTTTGGTTAAATAATAATAATAATAATAATCATCATCATCATCATCATCATCATAAATTAATAAAATAAAATGTATATATATGGGTTAGGGTTAGGGTGCAAAGTGGCTTAGTGGTTAGCACGTTTGCCTCACACTGCCAGGGTTGTGGGTTTGATTCCTGCCGCTGGCCTGTGTATGTGGAGTTTACATGTTTTCCACTGCTGCGGGGTTTTCCTCCTGGTACTCCGGTTTCCTCCCCAATCCAAAGACATGCATGCTAGGCTAATCGGCATGTCCAAAGTGTCTATAGTGTGTGAATGTGTGTGTGAGTGTGCCCTGCGATGGATTGGCACCCTGTCCAGGGTGTGCCCCCCTTGTGCCCGATGCTCCGGAGATATTCTCCAGGTTTCCCCGTGACCCTGAAGGACAAGAGGTATGGATGGATGGATGGAAAATTTATATTTATTCAATTTAAAATTCAGATTTTTTGAGGGGCAACTCCCTGTTTGATGCTTACCACATACCATACCCTATTAAATCATGTTACATGAATTAAGTCATGTTCTATGAAGCACTGCAAAACTGCAAGAGCTTAGTAACATTAATTTACACTTTCACTTCTCAGGAAAGAAAATAAATGCTGCAGATTTAAACTGTACCAGTTTTCCTGAATTAAACCTATAGTTTTATTTCTACACATGCATAAAGTGTATACACATTTATTTATTTGTTTGTTTGTTTGTTTGTTTGCTTTTACAACATTTTGTTCGTACTATTTGACCACTTGATGGCAGGATAGCACAAGACTCTTTCACTAGTGCAACTTGAGGTATTTTTGTACATGGGGGTGTTGTTGGGGAGGAATAACACCTTTTTTCTTCATGCATACTTTGCTGGGGAGTTTGTGTCTATTTACTTTGTGTAAATATTTTTAAAATGTTCTGTAAATATATATATCATATATATATATATATATATATATATATATATATATATATATATATATATATATATATATATATATATATGAATGTATGTGCAATATATGTATATTCTGTGTTGGAATGTTACAGATATGTGTATTTCTATTTTGTATGTATGAGTATGATATGTATGTATGAGTGATTGTAATAAGTGTTAAAATTATTTAATAAAGTTTCATTTAAAAACAGAATAAAGCCATTTAGTCAATTTTCCTGTAATGTTATTTTTATTATTAAAAAGAAAGTAAGTAGAAATACATCATTCACAAGCACAAACTGTAAATGAATTTTTTAAAGTTATATCGTTGAACATTCGATAATCCATCCTATAAGAATATTAAAAAATAAGTATGCATACTAGAATTTTAAGTATGCATACTAGAATTTTAAGTATGCATACTTAAAAAATAAGTATGCATACTTAAAAAATAAGTATGCATACTAGAATTTTAAGTATGCATACTAGAATTTTAAGTATGCATACTTATTTTTTAAGTATGCATACTTATTTTTTAAGTATGCATACTTAAAAAATAAGTATGCGTACTAGAATTTTAAGTATGCATACTAGAATTTTAAGTATGCATACTTAAAAAATAAGTATGCATACTAGAATTTTAAGTATGCATACTAGAATTTTAAGTATGCATACTTAAAAAATAAGTATGCATACTAGAATTTTAAGTATGCATACTAGAATTTTAAGTATGCATACTTAAAAAATAAGTATGCATACTAGAATTTTAAGTACGCATACTTAAAAAATAAGTATGCATACTAGAATTTTAAGTATGCATACTAGAATTTTAAGTATGCATACTTAAAAAATAAGTATGCATACTAAAATTTTAAGTACGCATACTTAAAAAATAAGTATGCATACTAGAATTTTAAGTATGCATACTAGAATTTTAAGCATGCATACTTAAAAAATAAGTATGCATACTAGAATTTTAAGTATGCATACTAGAATTTTAAGTATGCATACTTAAAAAATAAGTATGCATACTAGAATTTTAAGTATGCATACTAGAATTTTAAGTATGCATACTAGAATTTTAAGTACGCATACTTAAAAAATAAGTATGCATACTAGAATTTTAAGTATGCATACTAGAATTTTAAGTATGCATACTTAAAAAATAAGTATGCATACTAAAATTTTAAGTACGCATACTTAAAAAATAAGTATGCATACTAGAATTTTAAGTATGCATACTAGAATTTTAAGCATGCATACTTAAAAAATAAGTATGCATACTAGAATTTTAAGTATGCATACTTAAAAAATAAGTATGCATACTAGAATTTTAAGTATGCATACTAGAATTTTAAGTATGCATACTTAAAAAATAAGTATGCATACTAGAATTTTAAGTATGCATACTAGAATTTTAAGTATGCATACTTAAAAAATAAGTATGCATAGTAGAATTTTAAGTATGCATACTAGAATTTTAAGTATGCATACTTAAAAAATAAGTATGCATACTTAAAAAATAAGTATGCATACTAGAATTTTATGTATGCATACTAGAATTTTAAGTATGCATACTTAAAAAATAAGTATGCATACTAGAATTTTAAGTATGCATACTAGAATTTTAAGTATGCATACTTAAAAAATAAGTATGCATAGTAGAATTTTAAGTATGCATACTAGAATTTTAAGTATGCATACTTAAAAAATAAGTATGCATACTTAAAAAATAAGTATGCATACTAGAATTTTATGTATGCATACTAGAATTTTAAGTATGCATACTTAAAAAATAAGTATGCATACTAGAATTTTAAGTATGCATACTAGAATTTTAAGTATGCATACTTAAAAAATAAGTATGCATACTAGAATTTTAAGTATGCATACTTAAAAAATAAGTATGCATACTAGAATTTTAAGTATGCATGCTAGAATTTTAAGTATGCATACTTAAAAAATAAGTATGCATACTAGAATTTTAAGTATGCATACTTAAAAAATAAGTATGCATACTAGAATTTTAAGTATGCATACTTAAAAAATAAGTATGCATACTTAAAAAATAAGTATGCATACTAGAATTTTAAGTATGCATGCTAGAATTTTAAGTATGCATACTTAAAAAATAAGTATGCATACTAGAATTTTAAGTATGCATACTTAAAAAATAAGTATGCATACTAGAATTTTAAGTATACATACTTAAAAAAATTATGCATACTTAAAAAAATAAGTATGCATACTAGAATTTTAAGTATACTAGAATTTAAGTATGCATACTTATTTTTTAAGTATGCATGCTAGAACTTTAAGTATGCATACTTAAAAAATAAGTATGCATACTAGAATTTTAAGTATGCATACTAGAATTTTAAGTATGCATACTTAAAAAATATGTATGCATACTAGAATTTTAAGTATGCATACTTAAAAAATAGGTATGCATACTAGAATTTTACTAGAATTTTAAGTTTGCATACTTATTTTTTAAGTATGCATACTTAACAATAAGTATGCATACTAGAATTTTAAGTTTGCATACTTATTTTTTAAGTATGCATGCTAGAACTTTAAGTATGCATACTTAAAAAATAAGTATGCATACTAGAATTTTAAGTATGCATACTAGAATTTTAAGTATGCATACTTAAAAAATAAGTATGCAGACTAGAATTTTTTAGTATTCGTAAAATTCTAGTATGCATAGTTATTTTTTAACTATGCAAACTTTAAATTCTAGTTGGGATAGTGAAATTCCCTATAGGAAATTCACATATGTGAATGTGTACAAATGTACAATTCCAATTCCAAGTACAATTCCAAGTACAAATGTACAATTCCAAGGATAGTACATAGTCATAATTCTTTTAAAACATGGAAATTAGCCAGTCAGACCATTGCTGCTTTTCCATTTTCTCCTGGACAAGGTAGCTTTAATAAGTATTTCGGTGTTCTAGATCATTTCTGTCTGCAAATAGGGTCATTTGGATTGTAAACACTGAATTCATTCCTATAATAAATATGGAAATGGGCCTGGATCTCCAGTCTCTCGTTGGCTGAGAGCATTAAAAAGTGCTAATGTGGTATTTGTGTCACATTATTACGAAAAAAAAAAATATGAATGAAGAGTGAGAGCAAACATAATTATCGACTTACACCTGAATATACTTTGTATGGGAAAAACAGGAACAGATATGGCTTACCTTTTTATCAAGACTGACTAAAGTGATATGGTAGTTTAGGATGGTATGTTTGGTCATTTGTAACATGGAGTTTCAGTGGTTTAGGCATTTTCTTTGAAACACAATGACAATTAAAAGAAAATACAGTAGCATACTTGTTCATGTCACCGGTGAATCACATTTAAACATTAAGGATTATTGATTTCTTATAATTCACTTCAGCAGTAACGACAATGGCAGGGTTTAGAAACAATCGTTTCCAAATTCAAGATCAATCCTTTATCAAATGAAATAAAAATCTCTGCATCGTAAGTAGCAGGCCTAAGAAACACTATATAATTCCCAGACTACCTTATTCCCCTGCTTATTAAGATGCTTCCTAAAAACACAATTTAATATACATAGACTCCATCACCATTTAACCATAGCTGTGGGGTGTTTCCTAATTTTTCCTCTCTCTACGTATCGCATTTTAATACTGTCATAAAAATAACCATGATATATCAAATTACCAACCCATGTTTGGTTAAATAATAATAATAATCATCATCATCATCATCATCATCATCATCATCATCATCATCATCATCATCATCATCATCATCATCATCATCATCATCATCATCATCATCATCATATATGGTGCAAAGTGGCTTAGTGGTTAGCACGTTTGCCTCACACTGCCAGGGTTGTGGGTTTGATTCCTGCCGCTGGCCTGTGTATGTGGAGTTGACATGTTTTCCACTGCTGCGGGGTTTTCCTCCTGCTACTCCGGTTTCCTCCCCCAATCCAAAGACATGCATGCTAGGCTAATCGGCATGTCCAAAGTGTCTATAGTGTGTGAATGTGTGTGTGAGTGTGCCCTGCGATGGATTGGCACCCTGTCCAGGGTGTGCCCCCCTTGTGCCCGATGCTCCGGAGATATTCTCCAGGTTTCCCCGTGACCCTGAAGGACAAGAGGTATGGATGGATGGATGGATGGAAAATTTATATTTATTCAATTTAAAATTCAGATTTTTTGAGGGGCAACTCCCTGTTTGATGCTTACCACATACCATACCCTATTAAATCATGTTACATGAATTAAGTCATGTTCTATGAAGCACTGCAAAACTGCAAGAGCTTAGTAACATTAATTTACACTTTCACTTCTCAGGAAAGAAAATAAATGCTGCAGATTTAAACTGTACCAGTTTTCCTGAATTAAACCTATAGTTTTATTTCTACACATGCATAAAGTGTATACACATTTATTTATTTGTTTGTTTGTTTGTTTGTTTGCTTTTACAACATTTTGTTTGTACTATTTGACCACTTGATGGCAGGATAGCACAAGACTCTTTCACTAGTGCAACTTGAGGTATTTTTGTACATGGGGGTGTTGTTGGGGAGGAATAACACCTTTTTTCTTCATGCATACTTTGCTGGGGAGTTTGTGTCTATTTACTTTGTGTAAATATTTTTAAAATGTTCTGTAAATATATATATCATATATATATATATATATATATATATATATATATATATATATATATATATATATATATATATATATATATATATGAATGTATGTGCAATATATGTATATTCTGTGTTGGAATGTTACAGATATGTGTATTTCTATTTTGTATGTATGAGTATGATATTTATGTATGAGTGATTGTAATAAGTGTTAAAATTATTTAATAAAGTTTCATTTAAAAACAGAATAAAGCCATACTTTTAGTCAATTTTCCTGTAATGTTATTTTCATTATTAAAAAGAAAGTAAGTAGAAATACATCATTCACAAGCACCAACTGTAAATGAATTTTTAAAAGTTATATTGTTTAACATTCGATAATCCATCCTATAACAACATTAGAAGATAACCTTTACTGTCACAAAAACACCATACAATGGATTTCTTTGCATATTTTGGCTTTTTAGGAACCAGAACTCACAAATTTCTGCAGTACATCACACATGTAATATGCTATATATTCATGTATACCCTGTTCTAGCACACCTGACTCTTGGAGAGCTTGATACTGTAACTAGTGGATGAGCTGGGTGAAATTTAAGAAAACATCACATTGATTTCTATTGATTGAAATGGAGAACCACTGCTATAGATGGCCTCTTTTTCACAGCCAGCAGTACACAAGACATCACTGCCACTTCACTAGATTACAGGCACTATAGTGCCATTTCTGGATAACTCTTTTAATTTTTAATATATATATAAATTATATATTTATATACTTATTTATATGTATTATTTATTTGTTTGTTTGCTTATTTATTTTCACAATTTAACCAGTCTGGTTATTTAAACTAATTGCAATGAAATGATGTAATAATAAAAAGAAACGTTTTGTTTTTTTCAGTGCCACATTCAGTTCAACTTCAAATTTCAGACAGATGGCCTCACATTATCTTCAAACGCTCTTTGATATGAGGCAGAATTCATATTTGAATCAATGAATGCAAGCTGTCCAGTCCCTGAGGAAGTGAAGCAACTGCAAACTATATTATTCCCACCATGGTGCTACACAGTTGGTATGAGGTTCTTCTCCTGAAAAGCTGTCTTTGGTCTGAAATAAACATATCTGCTGTTACTTTGGCCAGACAACTCTATCTTTGGTTCGTCTGTCCAGAGCACATTATTCCAAAAGGCCTGGTCTTTGCCTATATGCTCATTGGCAAACTGTAGTCTTGCAAAGCTTTTTCCTGGCATGCCTCACATGCAGGTCAAATTTGTGCAGTCTCTTTCTGATTGTAGAAGCATGCACTTTGACACCAACAGTTTCAAGACTTGCTAGCAGATCCTGTGATAAAATTTTGGAGTTCTCTGATATTTCTTTTTGCATCAGATGGTCTGCTCTTGGGCTAAATTTCCTGGGACGGCTGGTCCTGGACAAATTGCCATTTGAAATCTGTGCCATACCTTAATAACAAAAGGAACACCAGACACTAGATATGAGAGGGGTATAAATAAGACAGGTTCCACCTGCACTCCCTAAGTAGGTTCTAATCACTGGCACACAATCTCGAACACCTGATTCTAATTCTAGGGATGTGAAAGTGTGATAAATGTAGCTTTATAATTACTTTTTCCATGTGACTGATCTGTTTGTTTCTTTGTTTCTTTGTTTTTTGTTCATTTAAATTGTGAAAGTTACTACAAAATGTCGATTTTACATGTCATTTGATAGAGTGTGTCCACTTTATTAGTAGGAATTGATTCAAACAAATGTTTGCTTGTCCAAATATGTCCAAAAAGGCAACAATTTCCATGGGTTGTACTTATTTTTTCACATGACTGTAGGTCTTCTATATTTTTTTAGTTGCCCACTTCAAACCTTGCCCCAAGCAAAGATATAATCACCATAGCCACTAGAAGTCATCACTGAAATACCATAATGTTAACCTAACATTCACATCCTCCTTTTTCATTTTTTTCAGTCTGCCTATGTCATTTCAGTAGCTGTCACAGTTTACTGCTTCTTCTGTTTCTTTCCACATGCATGCCTTGCACAATTCAAGACAATTACCATTAGACTTAACACAATTGCATTCAGAATAAGAACAAAATACCAAACTTGTTAAATGTTATGAGTGGTAGTGCTGTAGCGGTGCTCATTGTGCGATAAGATATACACTCACTGTCCACTTTAATAGGAATACCTGTACATCTGCTCATTTCTGCAGTTATCTAATCAGCCAATCATGTGGCAGCAGCACAGTGTATAAAATAATGCAGGTACAGGTCAAGAGTTTCAGTTAATGTTCAGATCAAACATCGGAATGAAGAAAAAGTGTGATCTCTGTGACTTTGATCATGGCAAGGTTGTTGGTGCCAGAAGGGCTGGTTTGAGTATCTCAGAAACTGTTGATCTCCTGGGATTTGAACATCAAAAAACATAAAACACTGAGTGAGCGACAGTTCTGTGGGTGGAAACGCCTTGTTAAGAGAGGTCAGAGGAAAATGGCCAGATCAGTTTCAGCTGCCAAGAAGGATATAATAACTCATATAATCAGTCTTTACAACTGTGATGATCAGAAAAGCATCTCAGCGTGCACAAAACATCAAACCTTGAGGTAGATAGGCTACAACAGCAGAAGACCACATTGGGTTCTACTCCAGTCAGCCAAGAACAGGGATCCGATGCTATCATGGGAAGAGACTCACCCAAACTGGACAGTTGAAGATTAGGGGAAAAAAAATCACCTTGTCTTTTTCCAGTCTTCAACTGTCCAGTTTGGGTGAGTCTATGCTCATGTTAGCATCGGATTCCTGTTCTTGGCTGACAGGGGTGGAACCCAATGTGTCTTCTGCTGTTGTAGCCCACCCGCCTCAGGGTTTGATGCGCATTCTGAGACGTTTTCTGCTCACTCTGTTTGTAAAGAATGCTTATAGAGATCTATAGATTTCCTGTCAGCTTTCATCAACAAGGTTTCAACCTGCAAACTCTTCACAAACAGGATGGATTTTTTTCACACCATTCTGTGTAAACTCTAGATCTACTCAACTTTAGTTGTGTGTGAAAATCTCTGACAATTCTGATGTGATGTGAACATTACCTGAAGCTCATGCCCTATATCGGCATGATTTTTACTCACTGTGCTGCTGCCACCTGATTGGCTGATTAGATAACTGCATAAAGATGTACAGATGTTCTCATTAAATTAAATAGTGAGTGTACATGCTCTGTTAAATTATGACCTCCACTGCAGTACATAGTAAATCTTTCCCGTCACCCACTCAGAAAGTTTTATGCACTGTCTAATAGACCCTTTCATTATAGAAGAGAAACAGAGACGACCAGAGCCCTTATGCACTAAACTATGACCTGATAAGTGAAAATGTAGGGTAAGTGTCCTAGTTAAAATCAGTGGAGGCAGCAATGCATGCATGATTTTACACCACGTTCTATCAACTTCCTCTGATGAAAAGCAGAGGAAATGATGCAACAGCACTTTTTTCCACTTTGGGGAGTGAGTTAGTTTGCAACATGTATGATCTTGCTCAATAAATCTTATTAACAACATGTCTGTGGAGGAGATGAGCAATAAAATGAAATTTTACTTTTAGGTATGCCTTCCAGGGGATACATTATAAACCAGTGATTTTCTTGAAAAACAGTAATAATCCCTAGAGACATATTTGACTGTAAATAAAACAGGACCACCCTCTGTCCAAATGAATTCTCAAACATTAAGTTAAAGCAAAGCTAATGCATCAACTGCCAGATACAGTCCCCTCCAAAACTATTGGAACAGCAAGGCCAATTTATTTGTTTGTGCTACACACCAAAGACATTTGGGTTTGAGATAAAAAGATAGGAGAGTTTAGGGTTTAATCTTTTATTTCCTGGTATTTACATTTAGATGTGTTAAACAGCACAAAACATGTAATCTTTTGTATCAGACCATACAATTTTTAGGTGAACAAAAGTATAGGAGCAGACAAGTCTTGAAGTAATTTAAAGTAAATAACACTTAATATTTGGTTACATATTCCTTGCTTGCAATATCTGCATCAAGCCTGCGACTCTCTGACATCACCACATTGTTGGTTGTTCTTTTCTGAAGTTTTTCCTGACTGCAGCTTCTTTCAGTTGTTGTTTGTTTTGGGGGGTTTCTCCTTTCAGTCTCCTCTTCAGGAGGTGAAATACATGCTCAATTGGGTAACGGTCTGGTGATTGACTTGGCCAGTCTAAAATCATCCACTCCCCCCTCCCCCTCTCGATAAAGTAATTTGTTATGTTGGCAGTGTGTTTTGGATTGTTGTCTGGCTGCATGATGAAGTTCCTCCCAATTAATTTTTAATGCATTTCTCTGTAAATAGTCAGACAAAATGTTCCTGTAAACTTCTGAAATTCTGCTGTTACCATGTGTTACATCACCAAAAAAAGATGAGCCCATTCCAAAAGCAGCCATTCAAACCCAAGCCATGACACTACCTCCACCATGTTTCACAGGTGAGCAGATCCTTTATTTCTCCACACTTTGGCCTTTCCATCACTTTGGTAGAGGTTAATCCTGGTTTCAGAACTTTTGTGGCTCATCTCTGTATTTCTTTGAAAATTCCAATCTGGCTTTCCGATTCTTAGTGCTGATGAGTGGTTTGCATCTTGTGGTATAGCCTCTAAATTTCTGCTCTCACAGTTTTATTCGATTGTTGGCTTGTGATACCTTCAACCCTGCCCTATGGAGGTTGTTGGTGATGTCACTGCCTGTTATTTTTGGGTTTTTCTTCACAGCTCTCACAGTGATTCTCTCAGCTGTTGTTGTTTTCCTTGGCCGACCCATTCAGTGCCTGTTGCTCAGTTTATCGATGGTTTCTTTCTTTTTCAGGACATTCTGAATTGTTGTATTGGCTATGTCCAATGCTTGTGCAATGCCTCTGATTGATTTTCCCTCTTTTCGCAGCTTTAAAATGGCTTGCTTTTTTCTCATAGACGGCTCCGATCTTCATGACTTATCCTTTCTAACAACAAATGCACTCTAAAACTGAAGGCTAAAACCAAGAGTTGATGTTCAGAGCTATTGTTTAAACAATCAGTCTAACAGGACACACCTGGGTAACAAGAAACACCTCTCAGACACGTTCCAATATTTTTGCTCACCTACCTATTGGGTGGTCAGATATAAAATGTGTTATGTTTTTAACACATCTAAATATAAATACCAGGAAATAAAAGTTCAAATTCTAAACTCTCTTCTCATATTCATCTTTAGATCTCAAACCCAAATGTCTTCCAATAGTTAAAAAGGGGACTGCATTTCAAAATCCAGATATTGCCTAAAGCTATTGAATGTGAGAGAAATGTTCCCCATAATGGTTCTCATGTAGTTTCATAACCATGATACATAATCCAATCCTTAAATTATACCCTTTAAAATGTGTATAGGATTATTCCAAGTATTTCTTGACATTTTCTTATTATATGAGAAGATGACTTGTGAAAGATCTACTGATAAAAAAAACAAAATCTTTAAACTATTAAAACTATCTAGAAATAGGCTTAATAATCTTATACTTGTTTTATCATAATCTGATGTTTTATTACAATAAAACATAAAAATATAAATTTGCCTATATTCAATTAAATTACTTATTTATCCACTAATAATGTTTTTGCATTGAAAGCACTGAAATTGACACTGAAATTGTACAAATATCAACCTGGATGTAGTGCCAGTGGCAAAGGTTCTAATTGAGCAAGTAGAGACAGTTTAGGTAATCATAAGTGAAAAAATGTAATTCTGGAGTGCATACACCATGAACATTAATGGAAAACCAGTCCATATAATTCCTTTACCAGAGTCTGATACAAAGGGACATGAATATGGCATGTCCCTCCTAGGTAGTTTGTAGCTTGTGAGTAGACTAGGCTGGAGCATCAGATAACTCGATGTAATTGCCTAACATTTAGAAATTGCCTTTCTGAATTAAACAAACTATTGATTCACTCACTCCACCTGAATCTCCAGTTTCATGATAAATGGTGCCACATGCCACGATCGTATGGGCCACAAAAGAAAAACAAGCTCCACTGCATTTACACTATGCATTTGAATGTATGGAAAAATCCCGAAAGATAATGTCCTCCAAATCATGTAGTAGGTCCCTCCTGTCCGTGAACAATTGTCTGTGTGCTTATGTCTGCTCTTCTTCAAATATGCTCTTAACACAATATAAATAATGGCTGTCCTTAATCTGACAGCATTCCATTTAAATTAAACTTGTCTTCTCAGAAGTTTCATTTAAATTTCACATTTACTTCAGGTCTAACATTAATCTTTGATTTGGAAGACAGATTATTTTAAATCTAGATAAAGATATTTTAGGACTATTTTATTTTGTTCTTTCCTTTTGTGTTTTGATCTTTTTTTGTATGTCATTGTATTTTGTGTTTCAATGATCTCCTTATTTACTTTTGTTTCCTTTTGTTATTAATGATTGTGTATTGATTTGAAGTTATTGACGTTGTTCAGTTTATTATTTTTTTAAATTGTGTTTGAGGTAAAGTGTTTTTTCATTGACTGTGATTAATGTGCATGTATGGGTTGTTTTTTTTTAAGGAGCCGACTGGCCCCAGGGTAGGGACACTAGCGGTCCCTGTCCTTTGGTGGTGAGAGTTTCCTCACTGAGTGTTGTGTCCTTGCTCCTGCCTGAACTCTCTCGCGGTGTGATTGTGAGTGTGAGTATGAGTACGAGCTTATGCTGCGAGATGTTACTCCATTCTTCCACCAAGGTATTTGCAAGTTCTCGATCACATCTTGGGGGACACATGGTTACATGTAATTTTCCACAGTAAGGACCACCGGCTTTCCTTCCTGTCTCCCTGGAGCACTGTCTAAGGTGTCTTACATTACAGTCATTGTAATTTAATGCTTTGGCCACATCTGCATGTCTCTCTGCAGCAGGCCTATGGCATGTTCACGCAGGTGAGCAGGAACCCTAGACATCTTACTTCTGGTGTTTTTCTAGAGTCAGTAGAAAGGTCTCTTTATTGTCCTAAGTCATTGTGACACTGTTTGTGTCTTAAAGACTGTTAAACAGGTGCATGTGCAATAATTGTTTATGGTTCATTGAACGAGCAAAACATTGTTTAAACCCTTTCCAATAAAGATCTGTAAAGCTTATGTGGATTTTACCAAATGATCTTTAAAATACAGGTTCCTGAAAAAGGGATAAAAAGGGATGTTTCTTTTTCTGCTGAGTATATAAAGTTACTAAGACAGTTTTTCATAGTGCCAAGTGGTGTACACATGAATATAACAATATATCACACATTTATACAACAGAGAGTTCCTGTCCTCTTAATTTGATTGGTTGAGCAGCATTCCAAGAGTGTCTATATTTCCTGTAACCTCTCGGCGATGTTTCATCACTCCACACTTCTGTGTTTGCTACATAAAATTCCAATTCCTAGTTCAAAATGCTTCCTACAGTAGTGTTAGCGAAATCATCAGGAATTAAACTTTTGACTTCAAATATGAGAGCTCGTCTGATGAAGATGAAAAGGTAGAGGGATGTCAATTTTACTGGATGCATCTTTAATGGGAATGTACAAATCATTGTGAGCTAGCTAGTCAGTTAGCCCACATGGTTTAAAGTGAATCTGGCTTCATTGGCGTCCATTTCCACTAGCAGAGCAGGAAAAAAAAAACCCCAGAACATTTGGCCAGATTGTGTCAAACAGGTCACTTACCTGATATTAATTTCTTTGTTTATAAAACTGTAGTATAAAAGCAATATCGCATTTGAAATTGTGCGGTTATTCCGAATATTGGCATGGCTGTGATTACCTGCAATATTCAGGATAACCATTCTCTCTTGCTTGTGTGAGATTGCTTAATTTAATGAATGCTAGTCCTCAATCACAGCTCCATACATATTAAATTCCCGTTAAATACTAAGGATATCATTTGAGTGACGAGACATTTTAAAAAAAAGTTTTGACAGACATAAGATTAGATTGTTTAAAATCTAATGGATCTAGTGGATCTAGATCCACTAAAATCTCATTTTAGAATCTAATCTATTTTAATTTTAAAATCTAATCTAATCTAGTGGATCAGTGACCTCACTGCACCATTTAGCTTTCATAAAGTTGTTATTGCACATAGTGGGGTATGAATCATTCTACACCATGCTTGCTCTATGAACATTTTGTTTTTGTGTGGGGAGGACTTGTATATAAAATGTTATATTATTTATATTACATTAAATACATTTAGCTAGACAGATAGATAGATAGATGCAGTTGCACAGAAGACAATAAAATAAACTCACCACAGAAGCTACAACTATTAATAAGAAGCTAATTATAAAAATAAGGTGACCGAGACTTTGAAGTTAATATACAATCTCTTAATCTGGGAGATCGGTCTGTACCAGTCACTGCTGGTATTATCACATCAAACTTAGCAATCATGCTGTTAGCTGATTTAAAGAAGGGTAGGAGTTCTCGCTCATAAATAATATTCAAGATATATATATATATATATATATATATATATATATATATATATATATATATATATATATATATATCATTTCCTTCAAACATGTATGCAATTTCAATAAGGTAAGGGAAGAACCAAAAGGTTACTGACGGAGGCACATACTTTAATGCACATACATGAGACAGTGTCAAGACATTTATTTCAAATTTCAAAATGTGTAGATATTGTAGATAGAGACACACTCATAATATTTAATGATGTCAGCACCACAATAAAGACATTAAATATTTAAAAAATTAAAAATAAAAACACAGTATACCTGATCTCTGAACATGTATAAATGTTTGAAAACAAAGAGAGAATATACACACATTTCTTGTGTACACAGAGTACAATGCATATATTTCAAAACATGCATTAACAGGTAGTATATACTAGACTGTAAACTTCTTATAAATGAGAAACCATCTCTTCCATTTTCTTTCTACTGAGATGAACAGGTCATGTTACTTACATTGTCTTAATCAATTGGCTTGGTCTTTTTAAGCTAGCCCTTTAAAATCTACACTGATCAGCAATTAAAACCAGCTGCTTAATATTGTGCAAGTCCCCCTTGTGCTGCCAAAACAGCTCTGACCTGTCGAGACATGGACTCCACAAGACCTCTGAAGGTGTGCTGTGGTATCTGGCACCGAGACGTTATCAGCAGATCCTTTAAGTCCTGCAAGTTCCGAGGTGGGGCCTCAATGGATCAGACTTGTTTGTCCGGCACATCCGTCAGATGCTTGATCAGATTGAGATCTGGGGAATTTGGAGGCCAAGTCAACACAGTGAACTTGTTTTCATGTTCCTCAAACCATTCCTGTACATTTTTTGCTCTGTGGTATAGTGCATTATCCTGCTGAAAGCGGCCACTGCCATTAGGGAACACTGTTGCCATGAAGGGGTGTACTTGGTCTGCACCAATGTTTAGGTAGGTGGTACGTGTCAAAGTAACATCCATATGAATGTCAGGATCCAAGGCTTCCCAGCAGAACATTGCCCAGACCATCACACTTCATCCACCGGCTTGCCTTCTTCTCATAGTGCATCCAGGTGCCATCTCTTCCCCAGGTAAGTGATGCACACACATCCTGCCATCCACATGGTGTACAAGAAAACATGATTCATCAGATTAGGCCATCTTCTTCCATTGCTGCCTGGTCCAGTTCTGATGCTCACTTGTCCACTGTAGTTGCTTTCGACAGTGGACAGGGGTCAGCATGGGCACTCTGACTGGTCTGCAGCCCCATACGCAGCAAGCTGTGATGCACTGTGTGTTCCGACACCTTTCTATCATCGCCAGCATTAACTTTTTCAGCAATCTGTGCTACAGTAGCTCTTCTGTGAGATCGGACCAGACGGGCTAGCATTCACTCCCCACATGCATCATTGAGCTTTGTGTTCCTATGACCCTCTCACTGGTTCACAGGTTGTCCTTCCTTGGACCACTTTTGGCAAGTTTTAAAGACTGCATACTGGGAACATTCCAGAAAACTTGCTGTTTTGGAGATGCTCTGACCTAGTCATCTGGCGATCACGATTTGGTCCTTGTCAAAGTCCCTCAGATCCTTACACTTACCCATTTTGCCTGCTTCTAAAACATCAACTTCAATATCTGACTGTTCACTTGCTGTCTAATATATCCTACCTCTTGACAGGTGCCACTGTAGCAAGATAATCAATGTAATTCACTTTTCCCATCAGTGGTTTTAATGCCATGGCTGATTGGTATAATTCCTCCCTCAAAACTCAAATGTAAACCATCAGTGAAAATCCCTGAGAATTACACATCAATAAACGGATATAAAAGCATTAAAAAAAACACAACAAAATCAAGCATACACCCTAGACTAGCTATATGCTTGATTTACAGCACTTCTACTAATCAAAAATGATAGAATGAAGACAAATATACACAGAAATAACGCTTTGGCAAATGGTAAACCCACAGTTTAAGAGAAAAGTTCATTAAAATAAATCACAAACGTCACAGTTCCATCTTGGTTTGCTGCAGCAGTTTGACCACAGAGGTGCCTGTGCCATTGCCATTAGGTGTTGCTGCTTCACCGGAGTCCGTGTTGTAGCCGCCCTCACATTTGGAGCGGCAGCAGAGAACATGGGAACAAGCCTCTGCAGCTTGTTGGATGCTGTGCTGGACACTTTCACTGACAAAGCAGTAAAGTGCTGGGTCAGCCACACAATTCAAAGCAGTGAGCAAGAGCGAGAAGTGGTAATAGTCAAAAATCTTCTCGACAAAAGAGCAGTCAGTCTCCAGGAGCGTCCGCACCAGCAGAAAGATGTGGTATGGCGAAAAGCACACCAGGAAGATGATGATGGTGATGGTGACCAGGCTTTTGATGCGTTTTTTCTGGGCAGTCTGCGTCCCTGCACTCTTGCCAACAGCCCGTAGGACCCGAAAGTACGAGACAGAAAGGATCCCTAATGGAAACAGGAAGCCCACATAGAAACGGTAGTAGTTTACAGGATGCTCCCATTTCTGCATGGGATAGTGCTCGAAACACACAAACTGGTTAGACTTATCTACGCTTAGCTCCTTGTGCTGGAAAAAGACAATGCCGACAGCAAGTTCTTTGATCCACACTATGGCACTGACCAGTACTGCTGCTTTCATGGTGCGGAGTGAGGAGAAGCGGAGGGGGTAGACCACAGCCAGATAACGATCTATTGAGATACAGCACAGGAAACCGATGCTGATATAGATGTTGTCATAGAGGAGAAAGCCACACAATTGGCAAGTCCACTCACTGTATACCCAGTTATCTCCGTAAAAGATGTACTGGAGCCAGACAGGCAAAGAGGCCAGGTACAGAAGGTCAGACATGGTCAGGTTAAGCAGGTAAACCCCCAGTTCATTGCGAGCCTTCAGCTGCAGCCAGGCATGGTAGAGCGCATAGGCATTGGTAGGAAATCCCACCAGTAAGACCAGGATGTAGGTGACAGAAAAGAGGTACTGGTGAATTCTGTGGTCGATGGTACAGTTGATCCGGTCTTCTGACATGTTCAGCATGACAGACTCTTTCTAGTGGACCATGCACCCAAACCAGGAGTCCAGCTTCAGGCAGTAAGACTCATTCTCACAGATATCCTTCCATGGGATCTAAGGGAAGCAATTAAACAATTTTTATTGCTTTTTTCCCCCCAAGTTTTAAGCTAATCCAAAACACTCAATATTATTGCATTAATGGCATAGAGCATAGTTTTGTTTGAAATTAGCTGTAAACATAAGAAATAAGCTGTGGATGTAATATGAAAGTCACTTTCTACACAGTATGCAGTTTCAAGACCTAGAACTTGGTACTTTAACTGCATCTCCTGTATAACATTTACAGCACTTAGGCCTTATCCAAAGTGACTTACAGAAGTGCTTTGTAGTCTCCATCAAAAAAAAGACCCTCATATTACTTCACTAGTTCAGGGACAAAGAGTACCATCAGTCTAAAAACCCAGCTAGGGAGGTTTACACTGAATAAAATAAATAAATAAATAAATAAATAAATAAATAAATAAATAAAATATAAAAAACACAAGACATGGATTTTGTACTGTACTGCAGCATGTTGTGTAATTTGGCCCTTTATTCCCTTCATGTCTTCCAGCAGACTCTTAGTATGGATGAGCTATCCTCTAAGGGTACATGTGATTCCAAGCTCAGGTTCATATTAAGAATATTTTCCATTGTCCTAAGCAATACGTTAATACCTATTAAAAATACTGGTGTACTTGTGATTTGGTCAGCTGTTTAGAACATTGGATTAAGAATAAACATCTCACACTATTTGACTGACAAATACAATATGGCCAAAATTTTTTGAATACCTAACCATAACACTTATCGGTGCTTTTTGAACATCCTATTCCAGATGTAGTTCCACTTTGCTGTAATAATAACCTTCACTCATCTAGGAAGGCTTTCCACTAAATTTTGGAATGTAGCTGTGGGGATATACCAGTCAGCCCCAAGAGTATTAGTGAGGTCAGGCACTAATATCGGGCAAGGAGGCCTGGGGTGCAGTCAGTATTCCAGGTCATCTCAAAGGGGTTCAGTGGGGTTGAGGTCAGGGATTGAGGTTGGGATTAAGATATTGAGAATGTGGCGACTACTGTAGATGATGAAAAGCTGATGAATGAGATATACATTCTTTGTGTGCAGTATTATACAAACTTGTGACACCAGTGCCTATTTCATCAGATTTCACTAAGAAGATTTTATGTAATTACATGAAATTGTTCTGAAGCATTACAGAAGCAAACAAGATGACTCAGACCAGTTGCATGAATCTGCATTGCCTATTCTGTCTGTAATTAAAGTTTCCAAACCGAAATAAGCTGCTTCCAACCTCAGAGACAGATAACAATATCTCCCTGTGGTCTATTGCATTTACTCAGGTTTTACTGTGCAAACACATCAAAATGGATGGAAATGAAACTATAAAAAACAAGCAAACTCCATTTGTTCACAAACTGCATCAATGAAACCAGTGTTATTATCTGCAGAGGGGCCATAAGTTCTTCTATAAAAGCAGTGTTAGAACGTAAAACCTTTTAGGCTGTCAAGAAAGACATTTTAATTCAAGAAACACAGACAACCAAGTGTTCCTCAAAGCATACAAAGTCAAAAACAGTCCCTGTCTTACAGTGAGGTGACATACTAAAAGGTTAGCCCAATATAATAGAAATCGCTCTTCTACTAGGAATTGTGTGTCACTGATCCTCTCTGTGCTTATTTAGTATCACACTCACATGGCTAAGACTGAAACCAGAAGAGTACATCAACTGTTGATTTTTGCAAATAATCACCATCTGCCAACACTTTGATTTTTCAGAAGAATTATTATTATTATTATTATTTTTTACGTTCAAAGATTTTAAGACAATTTGTCACTACTCCTTTCATCACAAGAGCGCATCCTTCTTAATGCCACCCATCCAAAAGCTCCTAGCAACCACACTATTTTGTGGCTTTCCTCCTGTAAGTAAACCATAGGAATAGAGCCCAAGCAGGTTCTTTTGACTGTCAGTGAAGAATGAATTAAAATAAAGATATGTCTGTGATGCACTTTGCTATGTTTTTGTAAGGGAGATCACATGTGAACAATTTGACACGTGTTGAATGACGGAAATGTCAATGACAATTCTTATAACATCCCTGCTACTCAGGTAGTAAATGCAAAATGTTATACAGGATGTTTAATTGAGGGGTGAAACAAGGCATGTGTTCATTCTCATCCATCTGTAACCATGGACTTGGACGACTGTCACAGCACAGGAGAATGTAGATGGCAGTACTGGCCGTACGGCATGAAGGAACTGCCAAACCAACATTCCAGACACTGCAGAGCCACAAGAAAAACATGTGCAAGCTGTGAGGTTTCTCTGATGAAGCTCTGAAGGAATAGTTACACTTGAGACAACATTTCATCACAGCTAGCCCACCTCACTCACAGAAAGAGGACATTTAGACTATATATTCAGATCATTTGTCATAGAAATTAGAGAACGAATTATTTAAGATGTCAGAGTGGGGCTCAATGATTTCATTTTAATCGACTTGCAATTCAAGCCATCCGTCAGTTTATAAATAAATTAGAATTACTGTTACATAGGATTTATATATATATATATATATATATAAAATTACATTGGTGCATGCAAGTTTGGCTAGTGAACAAGCCGTGCATCTTTCCAGTAACATCCTTTTTGTACAAGAAGGTGAGGGCTATCTTTCTTCCTTGACTTTGATATAAT
This sequence comes from Ictalurus punctatus, assembly GCF_001660625.3. Classification (NCBI taxonomy): domain Eukaryota; kingdom Metazoa; phylum Chordata; class Actinopteri; order Siluriformes; family Ictaluridae; genus Ictalurus; species Ictalurus punctatus. Next base: position 14,612,883 of record NC_030424.2, on the reverse strand, counting down.
AGCAGTGGGAGACAGCAGAGTATGCACGGGGTTATTTTTTGTTTTGTTTTGTTTTAAACTGTTTGTTTTTCCTCACATTTTATCCCACCATCATAACTAGCGGGGGTTTTCCTTTCTTTAAACATATTTCTCACTTATGTTCTACTTTCTTTCTTTATTAGTAAGCTTATAAATACATACATACATACAGTAAAATGACTCCGGTTAAGAAGGAAGAAACCGCTCGTTCCTGAACGGAACTGAAAAAGGAAGAAGAAAAAGTCCACCATAACGTCTAATGTTATAAACAAAACAATGCGCACTTGCCTTCGAATTAGCGCAAAACCAGGTTTCCTTTCATTTTGTTTACACTGTTAGAACACATGCAAAATACAAATGCACGTACAAAAAAAAACTCCGTTTAAAGACAAAATAATATTACAAGTATACATAAGGATATTTACTTACTTTTTTTTAAGCAATCTTCTATCTTCTTCTCGATGCTTCTTGTCCCGTTAAGCGATTAATAATGAGCGCGAGCGCGCGGTAGACCCGCTCAATTCTGTCCGCTACAGTCAGTGGAAAGAGCGCTTTATGAGTGAACACACACACACGTTACTGAAATGATAAGGACACATGAGAATAAACCTCGTGTTCGAGACAGGAACCAAAGGGGAGGCTGTAACGATGACCGCAACAGTGAAGCAGTTCATGGCGTAATTAATTCCGATAGTGAGAGCAGAAGGTCTGTGAACCTGTAGGCTGTTCCTCCTACGCGGGTTACCAGAGGAGTCTCTTCAGAATGAATAAATATAACCGAACACACGTCTTTTCCCCATTTAATTAATAAGAGTCTGTCGTAACTTAACCCCGAATATCTTCATGATTAACCCTGAAATGATTTCCCACTGAGCCTAAAAGTGACATGAATCAGCTTGTTACAGCTCTGACATGTACGAGTATGAGTGAAAGAAGCTAGTCGTTTCCGGTCTTTATCACGATGTGTCAGGAAAAGAGGCAGTTCGTTTACAAAGTCGTTATTACAAAATGTATTTTTATTCTATTTTTTTTGTGTGTGTGTGTGTGTTCTTTTTTGGGGGGGTGTCCAACATTTTTTTGGACATCAGTTTCTTCAAGACAAACCGACAAAAAAAAAAAAAAAGAAAAGAAAAAAAAAAAAGAATTAATACCGTCAGGTTACACTCTCAGCCACCCCAAAACACCATTCTTTCCTGTTAACAATAAAATGTCTTGGTGGAGTAGTGTGCGCACATAGATTTATTTATTAAATAATCAATATTACATAACATTCACCTAATAGTAAATAGTAATTGATAAATATATAGTGAAGAATAAAATGTCCTGAAGTATACCTGATCTTTTTTCACATTAGTTACTGGAGAATTACTTCCCAATGGATATGAAAAGTCTACACACCCCTACTAAAATGGCATGGTTTTACGATGTAAAATAAAGATAAATCATGTCAGATCTTTTCCTAGCTTTAATGTGATTTAGCAAAACAGCAAAATCCAAGTGAAAAACAAAAACATGAAAATTTTATTTTTAGGTGAAAATATACAATAAACTGTTTGCATAAGTGTGCACACCCTTCTATAATGGGGATGTGACTGCTCAGAAGTTACCAATCACATTCAAACTAATGTTCATAAATAATCATCTTACACCTGTCATCACTGAAGTGATCCTGATTAACCCCAAATAACGATGAGCTGTTTCTATAAGATTTTCTTGAAAGCGGTTTGGTTTCATCCAACTGCTGAAGCCATGGTCTACAAAGAGCATATAAAGCATGTATGAGATCTCATGTCATAGCAACCAACAACATTAGAGTGAAACACAAATAGAAACATACAGATGTCTGGTAATAGCCTGGTTGCGTAGGTGTGAACACATACAGCCCTCTTCAACTCCACAGGTCATTGCAGGAAGTGGGAAAAAAGATTTTTACTAAATATCTTGGTTTCTTTCTTTTTCTTTTTTTTTTTAAATCACAAAAAAATATTTGTGTGTGTGTGTGTAAACTTTATCACCTCCACTGTACATATCAACCTTTTAAGTTACGAGAAGTTATTGCACTGTAGCATCATGTACGCTTACATACCTAGTAGTCCATGTTTTTATGTACTGGAATATTGACACACACTGTAAAACAGAGCCACTAACACTTCTATAGCTGCGCAGCTAAATGCATCCTTTTAAGCACATGCACCCAGTCCAGATGTGCTTCAGTGCCTCACTGACGAAGTGTGAACCCCACCCTCATGTCATGTTTGGTGGAAACATTTAAACATTCTGTTGAACTCATTTTTGGAGAGCAAATGTAAATTATGAGCAAGCTAAAAAAACCCTATGAAAAGTTTGTGTCATCTGTCATGCATGCAGAAATAATCAACCTGTCAGTATGTAGTCTCAACTGTATGTGTGGTTGCTGACATGGTATGCCACCATGATTTGAAAAATGACTGCTATTATATTATATTGTTTACAACAAAATAGTATCATAATGCCAGTGTTGTTTGATGCATGTTTGTATAACGTTAACAGATGGTCATGAATTTTTCTTTAGTTTTTGGCTATGGTCCAGCGCAAAACAACCACACTCGGACCAATCTCCTGCAGTACAACAGTACGGTTCATTTGTGGGTCCATTTCTGGTTCGATTTCTTTGTGATATACGAAAGCAATGAGATCCCGGTCCACTTTGCGTTTCGTTTCGACATGTGTACCTGGAGGCTTGCCGTACCTGCAGCTTTTTCTTTTCTTTTCTCAAAAAATGAAGGAAAGAGGCTATAACAGAACAGCACTACAATGCCAGGTAAAGGTTACTTTAAAAAATAAATAAATAAAAAACAAAAAACCCACACGTTTTTAATTTTATTTTTAGAAGGTACATGAGCACCCGTGACAAAATGCATCGAAGTGGAGAGTCCGCTGAAATGAAGGATTCCGGTCCCTTCTGTGACTACTTGGATGAAATTTTGGGTGCAAGCTGGGGTCAGAGCTCTTATGAAGTTGTGGTGTGAATAAGAAAGGGTCTGAGATCACTTCAATGCTGTAGAGGACCAAAAAAAAAGAAAAAAAAAAAAAGAACTGGTTTCTCTTTTGAGTCCACTATTTTGAGGTCACTTTTGGCTATTTCCCTTTCTGGTTCACTTTAAGTGAACTGGGTTTGGTTCTTTTAAAATGAACTATATGTGAAAACACCATTCCCTAGCATCTAAAAAGATTTACATGGCAGAAATTGCTCAGCTAAGATTTTAGCACTCATATGCACACACCAAGTCAAGCAAACCTTGCTCTGTTACTTCATTTTAATGAAATCGTTCTCTGTTTGACCCATACAGTCACAGCTCAGTTACACACAAATTTGAGCAAATACACACCAAAACTGATCTTGGAAGGAAATCACAGTCACACCGTCAAGGGGAGTCAATAAATAGCACTTCAGAATATGGGAACTGTAAAACTAACCAAAGTCTAAAACACATACCCAAGCAAAAGACTGCTCATTGTTAGTATTACTCGTGATTAATCTCCTGCAGTAAACTGGGGAACATGTCCAGTGTTAAGACTCCAGTTAAGGCTACACTGGTCCTGCTCACATAGTGCTCTTACAATGTATTTACATATACATACACATTTATACATATACATATACATATACATATATATATATATATATATATATATATATATATATATATATATATATATATATATATATTTTTTTTTTTTTTTAAATGCCAGTGTTTCAAAAGGTCTGTTACACTTATGTCAGAATGACACAATTTGTAGAAAAGCACTTTAGATCTTGAGGCCTCAAATGTAAATGAATATCCACAGGAGTTTGACACACTGTGTCAAAATGTGTCACTTCAGTGTAGAAAGTCCTGCTCTCTGCATTAATCTTCACCTCCAACTTCATCGCCACCACCCTGTTTTTATTTTTTTAAATCTCTCTTCACCATTCATTGCATGGTTCATGATCTTTTGTTTCTGTATCCCAGGCATGACCAAAAACCAAATCCTGTAGCAAAGAGGTGGTGACCCACAGCAGCAGAAACAGTTCAGGCACCGGTTTGTCAAACCGGTGTCGGAGAGAGAGAGAAGCTGTTTCCAGTAACCAATCCCGTTGAGACTGTCTGAAAGATGGATCCTGTAATTACTCTATGATTATCCAGGGAGCGGTCCTTCAAGCGAAGACCAATGTTTGAGTTTTTGCATTCAGAATAGAACTTGGACTTGTCAGGCATGCCTTCTGCAGAAAGCTGGAGGAAATCTCTGGTGTTCGTTAACGGAAGAGTAAACTTTCTCAAGCCATATTAAGCCCGAACACGTTCCTTTGCCAATCTATGTACGAGTCTTACACGGTGGGCTTGTAAACACTGAGGCACAGACAGAGTGAATGCCTTGTTCTTTGTTTGTTTAGTTTTTAAATCCATTTACTTGCAAAATTTTCAGTCAAACGTCAGCACCATTGCTGTCCCAAAGTGAAGTGCATCAAAAACACTGTGAACATGGTTTAACAGAGCTGCCAAAGGGTTGGAATTTGGATTACACACACCCATATTCGTACCAAACAGTCTGCTGGTCGTTGTTGGGGTCTGGCGAGGCTGGTGTGCTCATGGGCCTCTCCTCTACAGAACAGCCTGGGCCTGAACTGTCTGATTTCTTCAGTAAGGAAGAAGACGGCTCCTCCACCTCCTTTTGCCTCAGGGCAGAAACAGCACGCACTGGTGTCACCAACGCCACCTCACCCCGAGGATGGTGTGAAGTGGGAGAGTGCATGGCTCCTGAGCGGCCACCACTTCCAGTGTAGCCTCGGTCTGACTGCAAAGCAGTGGAGGAGGAAGTGAGGGGTGGGTCATCTCTGGGAGGAGCAACAGAGAGACGCCGGGGGTCTAGTGAATGATGCCCAGAGTTTCCAGTGAGTCTGGCTGAAAGTGGGCGCTCCCTCCTGGTCATCCCCTCAGCCTGAATAGTGCCACCCATCTCAGGCCGGTAACCGTCAGGGCCATTTGATTGGAGGAGGTCGGCTGAGGCCAGGCTGAAAGTGCGACTCAGGCTGTTGCTGCCTGCAGTTCCTCCACGAGACCCTGAGTGTTGCAGGTGTGAAGACTGCCCTCCTGTCCTACTAGTGCCTCGGTTAGGAAGTGTCTGGGATTGAGAAAGGGACATGGAAGCCTCTGTGAGTCGTATGCTTGGTTGAACACTGTGCCCGGGTTTGGAGGATCGCCCATCTGGTACGGATGCTGTTTTGATGGTGGGCACGACATAACTAGTGGGTGTTTTGGCACCATCTCTTGCGGGTGGCGTTGGCCTGCCCACTCTGGTGAAATAGTCAGTCATTAGGTCCTCCCGACTGCCTGTGTGCACCTAGGAGAAACAAATACAAATATTTAAACAAAAAAAGTCATCACACAGATCATGCACAGCCCCAGGCTAAAACAGTGTTTGATTACAATAAACCCAGGACCACACATTCATTGTCCGTAATATGCTTCAGTGCACAAACATAAATAACGTGCCAACTCGTAGGCAGCTTGTTAAATATTTCATAATGGCTGACACACTCGGGTAGAGAGAAGGAAAAACAAGCAAAAGAAAGGAGCTAGAGAGAGGGACATGCAAGCTGATGTGGTGTGAGACAGAAGCAGATGAAAAGTTTGCTCTAAACCACATAACTGGTGCCATAGTGGTGCCTAATTGCAACGTCTGTGTGCTGTAAACAAATTTCTTTCAGCACCAAATAATGCTAGCTTGGGCTTCAATTATAAAATATCACTGCAATTTCAGCCCAAGGATCACAACTCCAAACATCAAATATCAGGCAAGATCAATCTGTAAAGCCACAAATGGGAGGCCCTATTGATTTTGGGTGCTTTAACTACTCTGAAAATATATTGGTCTAAATCATATAGTTTCTCAAAATTACTCAGGGTATGACTTTTCTGAGCAGGGCAGGTTTTCTGAACATATTGCAAAAGCCTTTGTAACTTTGGTTTTTATAAACAAAAAAATGTAAAAAGCTGCGACACTTTTTGGTACTTCTCTAAGATCACTGCTTTCATTTAGAATAATTACATTATTCTAAGTCACTGCAATGTTGTAATACCAGAGAATCCAGACGTCCACCCTGACCCTTCCCAATACCCACCCTAGAATATTAACACACCCCTTTGACCATCACTGCACACATGCACTTCAAAAATTAGAACGTTATCTCTTATGCCATCATTCCCTTAAGAGACTGAGCTTATTATGCTGCAACTGGACACTTTATCCCCCATACTGCTGCTTACAGGACTTACATCACTGCTAATGGGGCAGTTTTCCCAGTTAAACTGCTGGACAGTGTACAAACAATTTGCACTAGTTTTTAAAAAAAATCATACAGTGGTATGAATATACACCTGCACAACCATGTTAAACTATGCTGTATAATCCATCTGAATATTGTTCTATTGTCCTGTCTAGTATACAGGCACGGTCCTATGTATTTGTAATTTCCAAGCCACATGAGGAACTGATTTACAAAGCAGTTTAGGGTTAACATCTTGTGAGATGAATAAAATACTAAATGATGTACATAGGCTTTAGAGATGATCAGACCTTAGTCCATAATCTTAAAATTACACACAGAGTTTATTACACACACACATTCATAGTTTAGCGTAATTGTCCACCAGTCTCTGACATCAGCTTCCTGGAATGTTTTTTAAACACTCTTCCATGCAATATTTGTTCAGTTTCAGGATGGTTGAGGGTTTGTACTGCCGATATCAAACCCCCCCACCAACATTTCAGTGGGATTCAAATCCAGGCTTTGACTAGGTCATTCCATAACCCTTAATTTCTTCTTTTTGAGCCATTCCTTGGTGGATTTGCAAGTGTGCTTAGCATCACAACATCTTCAAGCACTCTTTGATATGATGCAGAATTCATAGTTGAAGCAATGAACGCAAGCCATCCAGACCCTGAGGGAGCGAAGCAACCCCAAACCATAACACTACCACCACCGTGCTTCACAGCTGATACGAGGTGCTTCTCCTGAAAAGCTGTCTTTGGTCTTCGCCAAACATGTCTGCTGTTACTGTGGACAAACAACCCTATCTTTGATTCGTCTGTCCAGAGCACATTATTCCAAAAAGGCCTGGTCTTTGCCTATATGCCTTAATGTTCTTTTTAGACAGCAAAGGCTTTTTCCTGGCACACCTCAAATACAGGTCAAATTTGTGCAATCTCTTTGATTGTAGAAGCATCCACTTTGACACCAACAGTTTCAAGACTCTTTTTTTTTTTTTTTTTTTTTTTTTAAATTGTATGGTTCTTGGAGACTTCTTTTTGCATCAGACGTTCTGCTCTTGGGCTGAAAGTGTGATAAACGTGGTGTACTTACTTTTTCCATGTGACTGATCTGTTTTTTTGTTCATTTAAATTGTGGAAATTACTACAAAATGTCAATTCTGTGTGATTTGAGAGTGTATCAACTTTGTTAGTTTCAAAGAGGATCAAAATGTTTGCTTGTCCAAATAAGTTTTTTAAAAAAAAAATAAAAAAATAAAAAAAAAAACACCCACAACAATTTCCATGGGGTGTACTTATTTTTTCACATGACGTTAGATAGCTAGACAGAATGTTTTTACCCTGATATTTCTCCACTGCCCCAAGGTTAATTTTTGTTTATAGATGGCTGCAGAGACAGCATTATTTATGACTGAACCATCTCATGCACTAACCCCTGAGGCATCTCTAACGCACATAACCTGTGTAAATTAACTTCAGCATTAAAGAAGCCATAAACTGCAGACATGTCATTCTATGGGTAACAAAACCCTGGCAACAACAGCTGTCTGTTTGGCAATTAGCCTTTGATGATTTTTTTTTCTTCAATGTATGGGAAAGCTTAGGTGTCACCTGAACATATGGATAGATTAGCCAGACCTTACATTTATTTTGCACATGTAGCTTTATGACTTTTCTTCTGGGTAAAGATTATCTGTGGCATATTTTGAAGAAACGTCTATACAAATCAGAGAGAGAGTAAGAGTAAACTAAAGGAAGCAGGGTAATGAGTGAGCAGCAAAAAAAGAAAGGAAAAAAGTATTAGCCATTTAAAAAAAGACCATTCTGCTGTGCATTTATTCCCCTGTGTTTTCTTACAGTAGGAGGTGACAGAGTGTTGCTCTCCTCCAGAAACTCCTCCAGGGTGACCATCTCACTGCCAGGGGACTTGGGGCGTGAGCTGGTGCTTCGTGGGGTAGACCGTGATTGAGGCGTGGCTTCATAAGGAAGAGAAGCACTGCGAGGTAGCAGAGAGGTCTGACTATGTGTGGAGCTCTCATGGCCCAGGCCAATCACATCATCACTGGAGAGACTGGTAGAATGTCTCTGCAGGCGCTCCAGGGAATCTAAATGAATAAAAATAATTAAATTAATCAAAAACAGGGAGAGGAGGGAAATAGGGCTTGACATATTTGAGTTTGACTATTCTGAGTAAATAGGCTGGACACTATCTCAATACTATATATTCTCACTAGAAGAGGAGTCACATGCGGAATTTAATAATACAACTTCAGCATTTTTTCAATGCATGTACTGCATTATTAATCATCATCTTACGGTTCTGTAAAAAGTTCAGCAACAGTTCTGTTATTATTCTGCAATTTGATTTCTTCCTGCAATACTTCAATCTATGAACCATGAATATTTCAGAATATTCATAACCTTTACATGAGAAAAAATATGACATAATACAATTATTTACGTTTGTTTATAATTATGAAAAAATGCTTGAACATTTTCCTGTCAGAGGAAGAGGATTTGGGTGTGGATAATGTGGGTGTAGTTGTGTGAGAGATAAGGCATGTCCACCAGATCTCTCAAAAAGCCCACTGCATAAAAAATAAGATAACTACTACTGTTATTTTCCATTTAGCAAATATGTGGTGAAGTTTTTACTAAAACTGGATCTTGCCAATTTTTTTCTGACAAACAGGACCTGTTTAGCACCATTTGCAGTGTTTCTTATTTGGCTTGTGTAACCTCAGTGACTGCATAGTTAAAATAGTCTGAACAGCTGGGACATCATCATCATCGGGATAAACAAAGAGCAGAATACTACTGAGAGTTTTGTTTTAACAAAGTTACAAAAAGGGGGGTGGTCCAAGTTATGCAACAGATAAGCATTCTCCCGATCATCGGGAGATGATGCATGTTTGATTCGTGAAGATATCACAGACATCCATAGCCTGGAGTCCTGTGCTCGCTAAGCAGGAGGGATGACATGCCCTCTCCCCCGTCAATCAGAGAGACAGTAGCCTCTGGCAGTCTGTGAGAACAAGTATGAGAAAGAGAGCAGTTTCCACTTTCCTCAGAGTGCATTACACTGCCCTGTTACACAGCATGAGCAGCAAAAATGGCTTCATGTGTCTCAGAGGAAGTATGTGTTAGCATTCACCCTCACCAGTTGGTAGCTGTTGTATCATGGGGTGATGCAGATGGTGGGTGAGAATTAGCAAATGACCAAAAATGGGGAGAAAATGGAGTTTAATAGTGATGTACAAAAAATCTGATCCCCTCCCCCCCTCATAATTTACTTCAAAAGGTAGAACTTTCATAGATTGCAGATTCATTAAGCAAAGTGAAATCTTTCAAGCTTTTTGTTTTAATTTTGATTTCAGCTTACAGCCCATGGAAATCAAAAATCCAGTATCTTAAAATATTAGAATAAAGAATTTATAATGCAGAAATGTCGACCCTCCAAAAAGTATGTTAATTTATGAACTCAATACTTGGTCGGGGCTTTAACCCTTTTGCATGAATTACTGCATCAACGCAGCGTGGCATGGAGGCAATCAGCCTGTGGCACTGCTGAAGTGTTAGGGAAACCCAGGTTGCTTTGATAGCGGCCTTCAGCTCGTCTGTATTGTTGGTTCTGTTGTCTCTCAGAGATTCTCTATGGTGTTGAAGTCGGGCGAGTTGGCTGCCAATCAAGCACAGTAAGACCATGGTCAGCAAACCAGTTACTAGTAGTTTTGGCACTGTGGGCAGGTGCCAAGTCCGGCTGGAAAAGGAAATCAGCATCTCCATGAAGCTTGTCAGCAGATGGAAGCATGAAGTGCTCTAAAATCTCCTGGTAGATGCTGCATTGACTCTCGACTTGAGAAAACACAGTGGACCAACACCAGCAGATGACATGGCACCCCAAAATCATCACTGACTGTGGAAACTTCACACTGGACTTCAAGCAACTTGGATTCTATTCCTCTCCACTCTTCCTCCAGACTGGGACCTTGATTTCCAAATGAAATGCAATATTTACTTTCATCTTCCCCATGATTGTGGTTGTGTGTACTGAACTGGACTGAGAGGTTGAAGTCTCAGGAAACCTTTGCAGGTGTTTTGAGTTAATTAGCTGATTAGAGCTCGTCTCAGGTCGACATTTCTGTATTATAAATTCTTTATTCTAATATTGGGATACTGGATTTTTGATTTCCATGAGCAATAAGCCATAATCAAGAAATATTTCACTATGTGTAATGTATCTAGAATATATGAAAGTTCCATCTTTTGAATTAAAAACTTTTCCACAATATTCTAATTTTTTGAGATGCCCCTGTATTGCGCTTGGTGGGATCAGAATTTGTTCAAATATTGCTTGTGAAAGAAGGTGAACAATTTCTTGCCATAATCCAAGAATTCAGAGATGAACGTCCATCCACAGACCTTCAAATGCATTTTTACAGTGGAATAAAATGATTTCCAGGTTCATATGGTAGAGATTAAACACCAGAGTAAGCTTTGTCATTTTTGCAGCTTCCAAAAGGTCAAAGGCATATGGGTTTAGAAAACCAGAAATATTACAGCTTGGCAGCTGACATTACTTGTTTGCTTTACTTGTGCAATCCAGATGATTGGGCAAAGTGGAAATTTACAGGAAAATTCCTAATGAGGAATTATTCAATTACATGGCAATCAATTAGTGAAGTGTATATACACATCAAAGAGCATATGGATTAAAGCCCAACAACCAATTGGGAATAGATTAAAAGTAAGCAGATGGTGATTCAGAGTTCATACTCAATATAGTAAAAAAATAGAATAGATTTTGAGTGACAGGTCAGAGATGCATCGAGAGCGAATATTTCCTTCTCCACATCAGTGTATCAGTGAAATTGATGAGACCTCATGATATCATGCATTTCTCAACATTAATAGTATCGAAATCAAGCTATTGACATATATTAGGTTTTAACAATCATATACCATGACCGGTCATGACTGATCAGTGTGATTTCTGCGTTTGTGCTCATTACCTGCCTCGCCAGCCCTTGCTTTGTTTTACCAAATTTTCCAGTGAGAAAAAGCATCTTCCTTTGCTCGCAGCGCATAAACACCAGGAGTGAATACAAATTTATACAAGCAGCTGCGAGGTTTCGGCTTGCTGGAAGACAGCAGCATGTAAGCGGGTTTTGACGTTCACAAACCTTTTGAGTTGACAGGAGAACCGCTGCTGGAGGTGTGGCGACTGTAATCAGCAGAACAAGGCCTGAGTCCTGTGCAAAGGAAAGAAAAGGAATTCACAGAGTGCAGGAGGAACAGGGGAGTGCAAACTTATTTGTCCACCACACACGCGAGTAAACAAATGCCAGAGAGGTGCAGCAGATCGAGCATTAAGTTCAGAACTATTGATCCGAGATGTTCTTGTACCTGCGTTTCCATGGCCACCGCTCCCAAAGCCGGCATCGAGGGAGTGCATACGCAGGTCTTCCTCAGAGATTAATCCTGTACAGAAAAAGGAAAGTGTGTGTGTGTGAGAGAGAGAGAGAGACAGTGTAAGCTGCATGACTCATTCTGAGGGAAAACATCTTGTTAAGAAATATGGGAAGCAGCATTTTAATTTACTACTACCAACAGACGTGTTCTGAATAGTCTGTCTAAGAGAGGCAACCCATAATTCAGAAGCGGTGACCAATTTTACTGACGTCAAGCATAGTTTCAGTTCCTCTCCATCACTAACTATCTGATTTTATTTTCTCCGAATCATGACGATTTGCGTCATTACTTATGCACTGATTCCCCCCCAAGGAATCAATCTTCAATAACTTCTCATTTAACATACCATAATAATCCTACAATGCAATATACATATTCCTATTTAAAAACCTGATTTCCGTTAAAGTTTATGCTGTTTGTCTCTAGGTGCTTATCTTTTAAATAATTTTAATTGCTGATCTTTGAAAGAAACACGTTGCAAAATGTTGTATTAATTAGGATGAACAATTGTGATATAGCCTTAATACACCAACTCAAAAATTCAAAATCCTTCTCTCATTTATGAGTAGAGCAGCAATAACTGAGTAATATATGTGCTGGTCTCCATTATTAATCCATAAAGTATTCCCTCTTGGACGAATTAGTCAACAGATGCGCAATTTCAGATGTTGACATCAGTACCTTTGGGCCTGCGCCCTGGCCGCAAGCTAGAAGGGGTGAATCCCGGTGAATTGTGGGAGTTGTGGTTCAGCGGAGTTGAACAGGATGTCCCCGGCTCTAAGCCTCTTTGTCTAAGCACCAGCTCCTCGTATCCGTTCATATCCTCTGTGCTGCCCCCTCCTGGCCGGTACGCCTCTGAGCTTCTGGAACCACTTCTGTAACTCAGACCTGAGTGAGAGGCAAAGTTACAGATTTTATAAGAGCAAGCAGAAAAGCATAGGAGACACTAACACTGCTGGTGTGGAGAGCATGTTAGAGCATAGGCTTGTGTGCAAGTTAGTGCAGAGGACAAGTAAAACATCGCATACTCAGCATGCAGGATCTTTTGCAGGTTTTAGTTGATCATTAAGCAAAATGTTTAGAGCATCTGCAAATACTATTCTAAAAGAGCTGTTAAAATACAGTCAGCTAGTTAATATAGTTTGAGGGATACTGCAGCTAACAATACTGAGCAAACAATACGATTGAACGGAAATTTGTTTTTTTCTTCCTTTCAGCTGGAAGAACCTGGCAACCTGGAAATTCCACTTTAATGGCAACAGCTGGACAAAATGCATGCAGGACATGCAGATGTTACAACACAGTGATAATTTAGTAGAAAATGCAATATGGTCATTGCACATTAAGCAGATCACGGACCCTAATTTTTTTGGCAAATAAAAATTTAACTCCATACTGGTTGGAAAAATTATTTTTTTGCCACATAACCAATCTATCCCTAGCACACGGTTATGGTCCCTGTTTATAGGTCTTTATCTGATAAAGCAATTTGATCTGAAAATGACCCAAGCTCATGATTGTTTAATGAGATTATTTTCTCCAAGCTACAGAGAGGTCTTAGGCCACACACACACAGTAATTAGCAAGCTGAAAAATGTTTATTTTATTAGTCCTTTATTTTTTTCATTACACTGAGCGTAGATTATTTTCAGCTTTATATGTAATGAGCAATAGTAAAGTAGTGCAAAGCACATGCTTCTGTGCCACAGATTTCTGAGATCTGTCATAAGCATACTAATAATGACAGTGAATTAACGTATCAACAATTTCCACTGAATCAAATTAGCAAATGTACTGTGCTTGGGCAATTAGATGGTTGGAACTATATGTTTGGCTTATATGTTTGCAAAATAATTATATAGTTGTTCCAGCAGGTGGCAACAGTGACCCAGGGCTGCTGATTCTCAAGGAAGCTGAAGAAAAAAAATGGAATAAACGGAAGAGATGGAAATGAATGCAGGTTAGAAAGTACCTGCATTTGTATAATTCAAGCCTTAGAGTATAAGGATTTGCATATGGTGCTAACTGTGGCGAAAGATTGCCCAAGCGTTGTTCTTCGTGTTATGATTCTTCTTCATTGTTATCCTTCACACTAGTGAGGTGTTCATGCACGATTTGTTCATTTTGAACGAATCTTTAATATCGCTCGGGAACAACGAGTTGTCTGAGAGTGATTTGTTCATTTTTAACCACGCATAGGTTCTGCACAGGAAACAGAAATGAGTAGTTCGCGTCTCGAGTCTTCGAGTTTGAGTTGTTCGTTCATCACGTCATAACCCCACTGCATTCAGCCTATAAGGCAGTTATTGGATGAACAAATGACTAACCCAAAGACTCGAGGGGTCAACTAATAATTTCTGTTCCCGGGAAACGGACATGACAGAAGAACGACTGTTATCCGGAGGTGAGGTGAACTAAGACTGCATAGCCTGAAGAGCCAGCTAAGCTATTAATTAACCATTTCTGTTTCTCATAATTCAGCTTTGGTTGCATTAGCCTATAGTTAATTTTATAGTTTATTAAGTAGTAGATGTTTTGGGGAATTTAACATGTAACATTTTAATTGTATTCTGCTGAAATGAACGAAATGACTCGGGGTGGGGGGTTTGGGGTTGGGGGAAAAGAATATTTGATCATTTTGCTGAATGAAATTCAAAGATCTGAGTCAGTAAAATGATCTGAACGTCCCATCACTACTTCACACTAGAAGACCTGCTTTACCGCCAGTGTGTGCGTACATGTCATATGAACTATACTTTGAAAGGTAATGCGCACGACTGTGAAAAGACGAACAATACCAGATGGGTAGTCTGCAGACAGATGGGAAACGCTGTAAATGCCAGAGTTACATGTGCAAACAGAGAGAGGAGTTAGTGGCTCCAGCAGGATGGGCAGGTTTTGGAGTTTTTCTGAGCTTCTGCTGCTACCCTCAAAATCACACCTGGTAATTTTCCACTGACATATCTCTCTCAGCACCAAGCAAAACAGAGGACAACAAAGCAGTTAAAGTCCGAATAGATCTTCATTATACAATCTCTCTAATCTTATCTCTCTAAACAAGCACTGTCTAAAACGGCTAGACCGGGCTGTCAAATATCTTTAAAAGATTACCTAATGCTCAAATACGTTTACAAAGATCTAGAAGCTGATTGTGGCACTGTGAAGCTGATTGCGTCAATACCTATTACTGAAATTGTGCAAAAAATGTAATGTCAGCTGACTAAAGAGTTCTGAAAAGTAAATGCAAAGCATAAACTTGCTACATTCCAAGCAGGCTGTGAGACAAGATGATAGAAGCGATGTTTAGCAGCAGGGATGAGTGGGTCCATGGTATGCACAAGAAAGTGAGTGAGTGAGAGAGAGATTTTATATTTGGGTGGATACCAAATATCCCCAACATAGGAATGTGACAGTTATGGGGACATTTGGCTGGTCTCCAGGAGGGAAAACTGCTTGTGTTTGTTCACAAAAACTATAGCTTTTATTTAAACTAATTTTTGAAAAAGGTTAGAATTAGGTGCAGCATAGCATTAAATTAAAACTATTCATTATTAATCTCAATTGAAGGTCCTCACAATGATGGTAAGACAAATGATGAGTCTGATGAGAGTGTGAATATGGAGGAATAGACTCTGGCAGAGGGAGAGCAAGGCACAGGTTGCAGGAAAGCAGGTATACAGAGTAATTAAGAGCTCACACTGAAGGGACATGGAATAAGCCATTGCTCATCCTGGCACCTCTCTAAGAAGACGCTTCCTTGGATTAATTATCCCCTCTGTCTCAACATGCACAATCAGATTTATATCAACTGGCCTCATTAACACACAGGCCACAAATATTCTGTGACGGCTGTCATACAGTGTCCCATTTATCTTCCTCATCCTTGGCTAGTATTGATCCATTCAATCACACACGCGCACACACGCACAGTGGCACACACATTATTAATGGCGCGACAGCAAAGCCAAATGCATTCGGGGGGGGGCTCAGTTTCAACGCACTGCTACTTACTGCTACTCAGAGCGTCTTGGCCTGGCTCCAGCAGTCCCAATAAGAGCGCTGATGCAGAGTTCAACCTCTGTTTGTGTGTGTGTGTGTGTGTGTGTGTGTGCGCGCGCGTGTGTGTGTGTGTGTGTGTATGCGTGCGGTTCAGTAGAATATGAACAGGATGCAAGTAGTGTCCTATAAATAACTGCTTTGGTGATTTTAGAAATATATGTTTCCTGGTGTTCACTAATGTTTTTTTTTTTTATTAGTGTGCAAAGTTATCTGTGCTGCCAAATATATTAAAATGATGAAATATATAAATAGCTGATTTCAACTACAATTTAAAAAAAAAAAAATAAAAAAAAAATAAAAAAAAAAAAAGATTATAGACAGTTAAAGAGAAAAATGACAAAATATTGATTGTACTGAAAAGTATTATAATGTGCTGCTGATGATAAAAAAAATAAATAAAAAAGAAAAAGCATTTAAAAATGGCCGATCTGTGAGAGATGCTCGCTGGGGGAAGGAGGCATGATGACTTCAGCGGAGGCCCAGAATCGGAGGCGTTTGGTTAGAGAGCGCCGGGAAGGCGATGTCCGTGGAACCCGAATTTTCTCCTGGCTCTTACTCCGCAGGAAAAGGAACCGCTTAGCTGCTGTGTGTGTGTGTGTGTGTGTGTGTGTGTGTGTGTGTGTGTGTGTGTGTGTGTGTGTGTGTGTGTGTGTGCGTGCACGGTAGAGGTTAATGTACACACATGAACAGAGTGGGAGAAAGATCAGTGGAAGAGAAGAAACAAGTCAGAAAGTCGTAGCTATGATGTCCAACACCTTTGAAGAAATAACAGCATTTAGAAGATTAGATGAATGGCATGCAAGATTATAAATAGGTTCATGTTAATTTGGAGAAAGAGTTTTAAAGATAGAGGCATGTTGAATAATAATAAAAAAATTACAAGATTAAAGATTAAAGGAGGAGTAGAGGCCTGGAGTAATATGTGGATATGCAGACTATAAACAAGACACCCCCCTTGGAATAAGACTGCTACAACGAAGGTGAATACTTCACTTTCAACAAAACCAAATCAGGCTTGAGACGGCCGTTTGATCAGTGTGTGTGCGCGCTTTAATAAAAATAACCATACAAGATTAGGTGAACAATTTGTCGAACCTCTTTGAGGAACTGAGCAGAATATACCCACCTCTGTTGTTTGAAGCTGAGGATAAGATTGGGGAGGAGTGGGCGTGGTTTTCCTCCACTGAGACACTGCTTGGGGAGTCCAGGTTGAGGCAAGTCTGGCGAGAGGGCAGTGGAGGTGGAGTAAGCGTTGGGCTGTTGGTGGAACAGTCTAGAGTGTGTGGGATCTCTGGAAGAGGGATGTCTGGGGCACTTCGGATTCGCTCACGAGAGCTGTCCTGCCTCTCCCGTGACCGCTCCTTCTTGGGCTTCATGAATTTGGCAATAGCTTTAGGTGCCACCCAGTGGCTCCTCCTATGATACACATTCACAAAGCAGCAGAGATAAAAAAATCAGTTGTTAGCATGAATTAAATATGAGCAAATTCTTTAGTGTGCTTAAAATGTTGTTTTGTCATAGCATGCATAATCAGGATCAGCTCACTTTTTAGGAGTCGGGTCATAGAACTTGTACTGATCCATGATCTTCTCTTCCAGTTTCTCCTTCTGCCTCCGTAAGGAATTCAGCTTATCGCTGCAGCACACAGAAGGCATGGGATACAATTTATACACAACATAGTGAAACTAATCACCAACACTAAACTACTATTGTGCACACTTACATGTACTGTTTTTGCTCCTCATGGTACAGCTCCTTGCTCTCCATGGACCTTTCTAGAAGAGTCTGGTTCTGCTGGCTCAGCATCTGGACCTGGCTTAGTAGGTGGTGGTTCTCCTCCTCCAGATTCCCCTTCAGCCGAGTCAACAGCTGCACAGACAGACAGACAGTCTTTCATACCCTGCCACTGCTTCCTATCCACACTCACAACCCCATGTGAATAAGCCAAGCAAACACAGTGAACACAAATCTCATGATTAGTCCTTTTATAAAAAAAAAAATAAAAAAAAATAAAAAAGGCGGGGGGGGGGGGGGGGGGGGGCATGACTAAGATTTAATCTATTCTATCTAACAAAATATGTTTGCTGTATTATCAGTTGAAGGTTGTTGCTTTTGTAAGTGGGCTGGGAATTTTCTTGTTGAGTCCGAGTGGCAGTCAGTCTCTCTCACCTCACAGTGGTTGTCCAGTTTGGTCAGGGAAATGTCTAGGCCTTGGTGCTGTTCTTTGAGTTGGTCAAATCGTGCCTGCCAGCGGTTCAGCTCCAGCTGTGACTCATTGAGAGACATCTTTAGCTCCTTGCTCTGATTCTGCAGCCCGTCATACTCCTGACGCAAATGTGCGTGTTTTTGCGACAGTCTGCAAACACAAAGCCAGCTCTTAGAAGTCATGTGACAGAATTACATTCAACAAGCTGTGTCAACATACTTTACAAATTCTATTTCATATACATACATTATATTTATGAATGTCTAAATTAATTACAGTTACTAAGTAATAAGTTACACCCAGAACTAATTAAATTACTTTTCACTTTTAAGCAACGTAATTACAGATACTTATGATGTAATTCCATTACATTATATACTGTATAGACTGTATAAAGTCTGTATAAAACAAATTTAGATTTTAAGTTCAATATTATCATCTAAAGATCAAATGTGTGTTAGAATTTAACTCTGCCCATTTTAATTGGTTAGCTGTAGGCAAGTGCGTGCGAGTTCGCTCAAGTCCCGGGATGTCAGCAGAAACGAATGTCTGTTTTGCTAAATGGAAATATCCCTGTTACTTAATTTTTCTGATACATGTAGACAAGAACATCACAGTAAAAATGTAAGTTATGTCCCGGGGAAAAACACTATCAGCCTCTAGCCAAAACACAAGTAACCTACTGAAGCACTTGACACAGCAACATGGACACTTTTGATTGATCCGTGTACAGCGACAGATGAAACTGCAGCAACCCGTGTTAAGCAGGAGAAACTTGATTTTAAATCAGCAGTACAGAAAATGTCTGAAGCTGAGTTAAAAAAAAAAAAAAAAGAAATAATAAAAAAAAAACCTGATTGTAGGGTACATGGTGGGAGAGATGGTACTGCTGCGGACTGTAGAATAGTCGTGTTTTAAGCACATTGAACAAAATACCTGTGTGGGGCAAAATTTTTATTTATTTATTTATTTTTAACAGTGCTGTTTGATCGGAACAAAATTAATTTTTTACTTATATCATTTAATCTTGTTACTTTTTTGTTATTTAGATCTCGTGGAATAATTCTTCATTAACTAAAGCGCTTAAGTAACTTAACTGCTTGAGAGCATTTGACGACTTAACTAAATTTAGTTGTGTTGAAATACCCTAACTACAGTTTTATTACTTTTTACTAGCTCTTTTTGTTAAACCAGCTTATAATCACTTATTTACATTTTTGTATTAAAAATAGGCTAAGCTATTCCATGTTTGACTCAAATTTAAACAACAAGTTTCTATTACTCATATGGTCAAGGTTGATACGGATTTTAACAAGTAATTAGTAACAAGTAATGCAATTCTTTTTCAGCCAGAGTAATTAGTCAGTAATTTAAATACAATGTTGACAATGCACTTGGTAATTAATTACTTTAATTAGTTACTTTTTTTTTTAAGTAACATACCAAACACTGGAAAAGTCTAAACCTACAGTCACACTAGCAAGCAACAAGCGCACATTAATTTCCAACGCATGTATGCGAAACACAGCCATGATTTCAGTGATAGCACATCAAGTGACATTTAAATTGACCGTCTCAATTATATGCATCTGGCTCAGTTTATTCCCGAGACCAATCCTGTGGTGCGTGTGGTCCAACATTTTCAGTTCCCCTCTTACAACTGTATTTCCTACTGGCAACTAGTTCCCATTTACGGTCTGTGGTGCAAAAATGGAAGAAAAACTTGCAACCATGCTTTCATCTTAACCGGCCATATTTGACCTTTCATTAAATGTGTGAAGAAACTTTACAGAGGAAAAATAAAAGCTTGGAAGGAAATAGCAAAGATGGTTGGTGGCCCTGGTGAGTGTACAAAGCTAGTACAGTTAACTTGCATTGGTAATATGTCAATGAAACTAGTAAGATGTTTGGCATATGAAATGTAAATCAAACAACCAATTCTGTCATTAATTAGTGAATTATTTAATCTGATAGCTTTAGAAGCTATAGATAGAAATGACTGGTTCTAAAAAAATTAAAAAATTGGAACTACTAAAAATGCAGGACAGTGACATCATTAATACGTAATGAAAGTCAGGATTTAGAAGCATGGAGGGACATGGAAAATAGTTCCCTCAGTGCCTCACTTTCAACCCCCAACAGAGTCAGCTGGTCAACAAGCGCCTACATAATATACATGTGAAACATAATTGTGATACAGAGAGCTACTATAGCTTCTATACATGCCACTTTATGCGATCACAGAGTCTTTGACCATGGCATGGTGGTTGGTGCCTGACTGGCTGGTTTGAGTATTTCAGAACCTGCTGATCTCCAAGCATTCACACCTACACACACAACCTCTATATTTTACACAGAATGGTGCACAAATCTAGTAAACAGCTGTTCTGTGGGCAGAGATGCTTTGTTGATGAGAGATGTAAGAGAAGAATGGCCAGTATGGTTTGAACTAATATGAGGGTTACATCAAATAAACACTATTTACAACTGTGATGAGCAGAAAAGCATCTCTGAATGCCAACACGTTGAACCTTGATTCAGCTGGGCGACAACAGCAAAAGACCTCACTGGGTTCCATTTACATTCTGATGCGTAGATGAATTGAAGCTCCTGACTAGTATCCGCATGACTGCTCGACTACCACATCACTAGCTGATTGTATAACACGAATGTGCAGATGAACAGGTGTTCCTTAGAAAGTGGCTGGCGAGTGTCACTTTTGGACATGCTCGGTCTATTTACTGCACAAACTACAAGCAACACAAGTAAAAGTTATAAATAGTGACTTAACGCATGTTCATGCATACTGCAACAAAGCAATTGGAGACCATTCATTTTCAATGAGAGCTGCTGACTTCCGGTGACATGAGCGACAGCGATCGGTGGTGACTAGATGTGGGCGTGTCTAGCAACATGGCAAATTCGAGAAAAGTTTAACTTTATGCAAATTTGGAGCGACTTGTTGCAGCGACTACCAATGGGAGTGAAGAGGGTAGAACGCATGTGATGCGCCATGCCACCGAGAGTCTGAATTTCTTCATAGACCCAGACAGTCCAGCACACACTACTACTTCATCTCATAGGATATGATGCATATGTACACTGGTGAATTATATATACAAACCTCAAGAATGTTTCATTTTAGCGGCAAGAAATCTTGATTTGTCATCAATAGTGGAATGCTAGTCGTGCCACCCACTGATAAATGTTACTATGGCAAACAGTAGTAGGAACGCTTAATAGCAACTTCATAGTACAGTGACTAAAATCATTGTATGTGCCTTAATACTCCAGTACTGTTCACAATCAAAATGCAGTAACAGAGTTTCACCAGCAGAGGGCAGCATCTGCTGCTAAATAAAGCAGCAGCAGAAGGTTTTGGCTTGTTGTGTTGCTTTGAGATCAGTCACAGTGCGTGTGAGATTATTTGTAAAGGCTGACCTGTCCATCTCCTCTCTCAGGCTGCGGTTCTCTCCCATAATCTGAGTGTTCTTACGAATCTCCTCCTCCAAACTCGCCTTCTCTTTCTGCAGAGATGCCTGCAGCTCCTCCACAGCATCCTTCTGTTTTAGAAGCTGCAAATACCTGCACAAATACACATTATAAACAGTTTAATATGGACAACACATGCTCACTGACCATATTACACAAGAATATATTTATACTAGGTCATACATCTCCACAGCAAGGCAATAGGGGGGTATTATTGTGGGGGGTTGAACAATCCATGAAATATCGTGCGTATGTGAAGCTCCTAGACGGCTGGTATTACAGCTGATTGGCCATGTGACAGACGTCTGCTTTTACTTCAAGCCCTACGCCTCTGGAGACCCACTGCTGCATTATTCATGAGATCATGTGTGTCTCTCTCTCCAAGTCTGACTAAACACTGGTCTGCTTTTCACACCAAGTCTATAAACATTAGACACAATTTTCCATGGAGCACAATGGAAAAAGTAAGACGACAGGCACATGTGCATCCGTGAATGTGTACTGCGTGTCACGTTTTAAAAATAAGGAAGCACATGGAAGAGTTTCCACAGTGCCTCACGTTCAGCTCCAACAGAGTCAGCTGGTCAACAGGCAGCTACATAACATGTGCTCCATAACTGTGATACTGAGAGCTATTATAACTTTCATACATGTCACTTCTCAGATACAGTACTTTGACCATAACATGGAGGTTGGTTCCAGATGGGTTGGCGTGAGTATTTCAGAAACTACTGATCTCTCTAGAGATTATAAAGAATGGCATGAAACCCAAAAACCATCTAGTAAGTGGTCATTCTGTGCGTGGAAAAGCCTTATTGATGAGAGAGGTAAGAGATGAATGGCCACACTGGTTTGAGCTGACAAAGGGTACAGCAACTCAAATAATCACTCTTTTCAACAGTTCTAAGCAGAAAAGCATAGCAGAATGACCCTTGAAGTGGGTGGGCTACAACTGTTAGGGAAGATGATAATGAGCTCTATTTCCAATTAGATTAATTATCTAGCTGCTAAAGCAAAGCCAAGAGGTTTCTTTTCTTTCTTTGGTTTACAAGTTATTTCATTTAAATTTTGCAGGCCTGGAGTGCATGGAGTTCTCAATCTGAACACACATGTCCCTTGTCTTTTAGTAATTTTTTTAGATACTTAAATAAAAAAAAACCTTTTATTTATGTTTAAACCCTGAATGGGTTTACATTATTTAGTGTGCTTGAGCTTTGATTGATCATTTCCCTTGACTTACTACAGTTGTAAAAGCAGTCCGCCTGGCCCACAGTCACCGTGGCGTCACCGTACAGACAACACACACATCCTTACTCTGGCGTTACAAAATGGGAATATGTATATATGGCATTAGAATGGGACTTACTTGTTCTCCATACTGCGGTGTTCCTGCTCCAGTGCTCTCTGGCTGCTCTTCAAGGCAGTATGCTGGGTGATGAGCTGCTCGTATTCGGCTGCCTGCCTCTCATGGACGCTGAGCAGGCGCTCGTGGTCCTGAGAGATGCCGTCACGTCTGACTCGAGCCTCCTCATGCTGCCTCTGCAGAACCTCCGCCTCTGCCTCAAGAGTCTGCAGCTGAGCCTGCAGGGCTGTGTACTGAGCGGTCAGAGACGAGTTCTGAGATTTCAGTGTTGAGTTCTCTACCTGAATACACACACACAGTTTTTAAAAAGGGATAACAAAAAGCGCTGTTCAAAAAGGCATACAACGTAACATTTATCACTAAGCATGATCCACGTGATGGTTCGTGGTTAACTTTGAAATAAATTCCACTGAGTAGAGAGATAGAGAGAGATATAATAATGTAAAAAAAAAATAATAATTTTATATATATATATATATATATATATATATATATATATATATATATATATATATATATATATAAAAAATGAGAACATACAAACTCCGTGCACACAGGGCAGAGGCAGGATTTGAAACCCCAAACCCTGGAGGTGCGAGGCAAACATGCTAACCACTTCGCTACCATGCCCCCGATCCTCAGTCATGAAAAGCTTTAATGTATCTACGTTTTATTTTAATCAAATGTTTCTCTCAACACTAATTTTTATTTTATTTTATAAAAACGATATACAAGAGTACATAAACATCCAATGACACATTTTGTGGATCAATGCAAAATAATTCCAGAGAATCACAAAACCTCATCCTGAAGAAGCACTGCTAAACATTTCGTTACTGGCTCCCAATTGGCGCAACAGAAAAGCGTTCACCCTATTCATCTGGACAACTGATGCCACACCATCCATGGCTGGGAGTCCAAGAGGTCAAAATAGGCTATGCTCTCAGGGATTCCCCACCGATCACTGCAACACTAACCAATCATGGGCATCTGTATGTAACTGTCTGCATCTTTCAGTTTTTTTTTTTTTTTTTTAAATGAGGTTTTTATTGGAGTTTTGAGTACTTGAGCTTTTTTCACTTATGATAATCATAAAAAGATTCATTTGCACCACACGTGGATAAAACTGATCTCCGTCTGGGAGAACAGAATTTCAAAAAATAAGATTTTATTGCCATCCGCTTAAACAGTGTAGCACGCAATAAAATGTAGAAGATCGCTGTTCCCACACCACGTAAAGTAGGCTTAACTCACAAACTAGTAGGGTCGGTTTCAGTACCTGTAGTTTGGCGGTGTCTTTGTGAAGTGCAGTGTTTTGCTCCTGCAGAGTTGTGGCCTGTTTTTGCAGAGCTAGCGTCTGAGCATTCAGCTGTGTGTTCTGGGAGTCTAGCTGCTTCAGGTGTTCTTTCAGTAGATGCTTCTCCGTGAGTAGGGATGCATTCTGGGAAGCGGACAAACACCGAGGTCACCACACTACGTGGAGTAACAGCTAGAGCAAGACCTAAGTTGATTAGAATAAAAATCATTTTAAAACGTAAAATGATGATTCACACACATTCTTTTCCACATCTATCAGATGATCTTTGAGTTTAAGAAGCTCAGTGGTGATTTCTCTCTGCTCCGTCTCCCATTTCTCTTGGCTGGTACCAGACCTGACCTGCTCCACAGCCTTCTGGGAAATTTCAGAGTGAGCAGCCTCCTCCTCCTGCCTCTGCCTCAAGGCCTCCAGTGTCTTCTTCACCTGGAGAAGATGAGCAAATGTGTAACATGAGAGGAGGTGAATAAAGAGTATGACAGAGAGCGCAAGTCTCTGTGCATACTGTGGTGTGTACTGTGGTCTTACTGATGCGAGCTCAGTACGGAGCTGCTGGTTCAAGCTGCTGCTCTCCTCTAGGCGCGACTCCAGACCCTGAATTTTTTCCTCCTTCAGCTCCATGGAATTCTTCAGCGCTGACTCAATCTTCGACTCCAGGATCTTGTATTTACTAAAAGCATTTCAATGAGATGGCCACGTTGAAATTAGCTGTCTAATCAGATTGAAATTATTTGGGTCATTGGTATATATATTTTTTTCTGTTATTAATGACAAATAACCAAATCTGCTCAACTACAACTATAGAGAACCCATGCAAGAGAAATCTACAGTACTAGCACTCAAAAGCAATGCACAAGCACACACATACATGAGCATGACGAAAGGCTAATGGAATGTGAATGGTAGTAATAAATATACTTGGCAGATTACATGTCATTGAGTACTAAGGAACTATTGAGAAATGCCACTGTCCAGGCTTGTTAATCCTTTCTGAACACACTTTCCAAAACAGCAACCAAAAAAACACAGAAGGAAAGTGAGATAAGACAGTCAGAGACAGAAAGACAGAGAGACCGACAGACAGACAGTGAAAGAGAAAGAAATATAATCCAGTGCAAAGAGGGAACTCCTCCCCAAGACAACTCTCCAGGGTGCATTCCAAACAAAATTAATAGAAGAGCAGTTTGGTGTGTTAGTCTCAACTACTTTCACATGAGAAAATGTTACACACACTCTTCTGGACACAGCCATCATTTCCACTCCAGCTAGGGCCAGAGCTAACATGCACTGAAGCAGATTATGCAACAAAAGAAAAGACTACATTTGATCCTAAAAGTAGAGAAAGAGAGAGAAATATGCTCTAGCGTCAACTACATTAGTGCACAGTTAGTTCACTAATGTCACTACTTCAACTCACCCACTCCAGCTGGTGGACGCGTTCATAAAATAAATTAAGACATCTCATGATGCATCTCATCCACATTTATATAGTACTTGGAAACTCTGAATTACTTAGAAGCTTGAAGTACCCATAATAACTTTGGTTAACCCCTTTCGGCAAAATGAACTGAAATAAGAGAATTTGTCAGTGTGTGAAACTTGATCATTGTGGTGGTTTTGACACATTATTCTAAGAAATGGAGAGGTAATGGAAAATCGATGATGTAAACATTTGGCAAGCAAGTGTTACTGCATGAAAAAAATTCAAATAGCAGCAGATCAATTTCCAATATGCAGGATCTGAAACACCCCATAAGGCCCCATAAACTGCCACAAGCAGAGCAATTGGTATTTCATTGGTATTTAAAACTAATTTTGGGGTGACGTTTAGGGCATTTTTTACACACTGTCTGAATTCTCAAGGCTGTACCCAAGACTGACTGTGGGCTTTATTCTGTACACTGCTCCTGCAAGTTACAAAATCATGGCACGATAAAGAAAGCAGGCACATTCCCTTTATTGTCCTAATATTGATTTAATTATTCAAGTAAATAAACATGTTTGTGGTTTGTGTTTTGGAGTGTGAATGAAGTCTTTCAGTGGATTAGCGTGACCATTTTCGAGTTGTAGTCATTTGTGTTTTTTAATTCTTTCTTTGCTTAATTTACTTAGCGGGCAGACAACAGCATGCCTTTCTGAGCCTATGTGAAACAGGAAGTAATATGAAAGTCCAACCCATTACAGTTCCAACCTTGGAATTGGTCACTTTTCACACATGCTGTAGTCTGCACCACAGTCTATTTGGCACGAACGATAGAACATCATTTTCGGGTTGTTTAGCACCTGGGACGTTCGCCGAACTCTTGGTGCAAAAGAACTCGGGTCTCAAAAAGTGCAAGTGTGAATATGCCATAAACATCACTGAGCTACTGCAATTGTGTACACACTCACTTGTCCTCGCAGCTGTGCTCTTCCTGGAGCAGTCTTTCTCGGTTCAGGCCGATCTTCTCCAGCTCATGACTGAGCTTCTCGAGCTCATTACACTGCTGCTGCACCCTCAGCTTCTCATTCACCAGCTCCTATGGCAGTCACACAGCACTGGGTTAACACAGTTTACTAATGATTTTGTGATTAAAAAGCTGTCATCATTACATGCAGTACCTCTCGGAGTGTGGCCAAGGTCCTCTTGTCAATGGTGACCTGTTTCTGCAGTTCCTTGTTCTCTTTCTCCATATCCTTGACTCTACTGGCAGCCTCCTGGAGCCGTGCGAGCTCCCTGTTCATGGCTGCTCCCTCTTTCTCCATGCTGCTCAGTTTAAGTGAGCTCTCCTCAAGTGCAGATTCCCTCACATCCACTTGCTGCCTCAGCCTACGTGCCTCCCTCTCCAGCTGCTTTCTCTCTTTCTCAGCTTGACCCAGCTCCTGCTCCACTTTCCACCGCTCCTTCTCTGCTTCATCAGCACGTCTCGCAAACTTCCTCAGCTCCTCCAGCTCATGCCGCAGTTCCTCGCTCTGGGCTTCAGCCTCGTGCAGTTCATTTTTGAGGCCCTGGATTTTGTTGCTGCTACTTTCCAGGCTCTGTTGGAGCCGCTGGTTCTCTTTGTCAAGGCTGCTGCAGTTTATCTCCAGTCTTTCGGTACGCTTGGCCTGGGAACGGAGTTCAGCTACAGTGCCCCGAAGCTCCACATTCTCATGTCCCAGCTTCCTGTGCTCCTTTTCCAGCAGAGTCAGACGCATATTGTCACTCTTTAACTCTTCTGCGTCCTTCTTCAACCCCCAGTTTTCCTGCTCCAGGATGCTGTTCTTGCACTGCAAGGCTTCAAGCTGCCCCTCAGCCACTTTGAGTGAAGTTAGCTCATCCTGGAGTTGCTTCTGAGTACACTCTAAGGTCTTTACCTTCCTTTGAAGTTCCTTGGCACATTCCAGCTCATCCTCCAACTGCTCGGTGACTTGCTGCTTCTCGTTCTCAAGCTGCACCAGCCGACTTCCTGTATCTGAGATCTTCTGGTGGAGGATACGATTCTCCGTTTCCACTTCACGCACGCGTGCCTCACTGTCCTCTTGGGCACGTTTCCGCAGGGAGTTCACGGTCAGGCTCAGGTGTTCCTTCTCTTGCTCCAGCTCTGAGATCTGACACATACACAAATCACTATTAGTGCACGGAGTAGCTGAAGTTAATTCTGGCACCTCCATTACAATACGTGCCAATAGGCTGTACCTGTTTTCCCTTTTCTGCTCTCAGGGTCTCTAGATCTTTCTCCAGTCTCTGCTTTTCCTTGATGAGCTCTTCTCCAAGATTCTCCATGTCCTTTATTGTCTGCTTCTCTTGGTCCAGTTGAGTCTGCAGTCTCTCAAGCTGAGAACAGACCATAAATCTTTTTATTAGGACAAAAAATGAAAAATAAAAACCCTAAAGCGTAAAGAACTAGTAAGAGGTAGGAAAGATGTGGTGTACCTTCTTGCTGAGGCCCTGGTTCTCCCTCTCCAGCTCCATGGTGTGGAGCTGACCCTCTTCAAGACCGAGTGCAGCCTCACGCAGGTTCTGGATGGTGCTCTGCAGGCTCTGGTTCTCTTTCTCCAGCTTCAGAAGCCGGCTGGATGCTGACTCATTCATCTCAACCCCAAATGACTTGCGTACTGCACATGGAGAGAAGGGGGCAACAAGCCATTCAGCACTGAGAAGTCTCAGAACTACACTTAGCTGTGCATAAAAAATTGAAATGGATAAAATGGTGTGTTGCAAGAACTTCTGCACAGGGACAAGACAGAAAGAAAAAAAAAACAACAACAAAAAGACTGTTCTGTATCTCAGACTGACCATCATTGACCTCATTGTTCTTAGCCAGCTGCTCCAGCTCCCAGCCCAAGTGAGCAGACTCGTTCATGCTCTGCTTCTGGGAAATCTCCAGCATCATGTTCTCCTCTAGCAGCTCCTCTAGACGCTTTTTATCACTGTCCCGGTCCTGGGGGGAAGGAAAGGAAAAAGGAAAAAAGCACCACCCCAGAGAGCAGGGGACATCAGCACACTTTCAATCGTATTCTCTCCCTCTTTAACAGAATCTTAATTTCCGTGCTGTACTTACAATCTCCATATCGTGCAGTTTGGAGCGCAGATGAAGATTCTCCTTCTCCAGCTCGTGTAGTTTGTCACAGCGCCCCCTAGCTGTACCCAGCTGCTCCTCCAGCATGGCCTTTGTCTCTACCAAGGTCATATTGTCCTCTCTCAGCTCCTACAGAGTATTCAGACAAGATTAAACAAAACATAACGTGAAAGATAAAATGGTCAGGGAAGGACAAGAAAACAAAGATAGACAGAAGATTCCTGCCACTGACAGCTGTGGAGCCCCGAGGATTATTTCAAAAGGCACAATATGGTTACCTCCATGCGGGCCTTGTAGAAGTGGACATCATGAAGTTTTTCTTTGACGCGAGCAAGTTCTGTTTCAAGTCTATCCACTTTTCCTGCACGTTCCCTCAGAGCATCCACTTCATCACGATAAGCACGTACCGACCGTGCCTCCGCCAAAAGCTGCATGTTCTGCACATAAAACAGTTCAGAGTGGGCACATATGCAAACAAATGGTCTCTCTACAGGACTACAAGCTTAGGGATGAACTTATACACACGGCAAATTTGAAAGCTGGACAAACCAATTACAATTAAAGCAGCGGCTTGTAATTTCTACAAACCCTCTGCTGAAACTACGTACACCTTATGGGTCAGATCCCTTGCATGATACAATTTCAAAGACACTATCAAAAATACTATGATTACTAAAGGTCTATAAACAAGTTAAAATTTACAAGCTCCACTGTAAAGATTAAGCTGTGCCTCTCACCTTCAAACTTCAAACTGATAGGACAGTGAAGTTTTCTGCAACATAACTCATGATTGTTAAGCGGTGCCAAATATACAGTAAAAGTGATAACAGGGAGAACACACTGACCTCTTGTTTCAGCTTTTGCATCTCTGCATCCAGACGTTCCAGTTCATTCCTAGCGTCAATCAGCTGCTCGGTCTTCTCTTCTCTGTGTACAAGATTAGGATCATAATTTTACTGACACTACCAGTCCACCTGCCCAATTATACACTGCGCAAATGTGCCGTTCTTTACTGAAATGAATAAAATGTGGGAGGGAGTTATGTTTTCGGATTGTCCGGCCACGTGTCCAGCTGAGATTCTCGTTACCGCGATATCTAAAGAACAAGTGGTAGAATGTTTGTAGGATTTTTATGGAATTATTATTATACCGAGCAGATGAACTGATTAGACTTTGGAATTGATCCAAACAAGGTCAAGGTCACAGCAAGGTTAAATATCTGAAATCCCCCCCGCCCCCCACAATAGCATCCTTCATGTTTGACATGTTCACATATATTCATATTTATTTATAAAGCACATTTAAAAACAATCAAGGTTGACCAAACTGCTGTACAATATAAAAATAACTACATACAACAAAGTAAATGACGAGTACTATAATAAAAAAGAAAAGAAAAAAAAAAAAAAAAAAAAGAATACTGAAAGCCAGAGAAAACAAGTATGTCTTTAGAGCAGATTTAAAAGCAGAGCTAGAAGGGGGCAAGTCTGATATGGAAAGGAAGACTATTCCAAAGTTTCAGATCGGTAATCACGAAAAAAACAAGGTGACCGTGCACAAGTCTAGATCTAGGTACCATCAGTAAACCAAGGTCACAAGATCGCAGCATTCTAGAGGGAGCAAATGGGTCAGATACTGAGAGGCCAAGTTATTGAGGGCTTTGTAAACAAGAACATCTTAAAAATCAATTCTATACTTAACAGGGAACCAAGTTGATTAAGATGGGTGTAACAGGCTCTGTGATAAGTCTGCCATTTTAATTTTAAAAAGTATATGGAAGGATATTTTTGGAATACAAAATAGTAACAAAAAGGACTACACTTGTGGTGGAGGCTTCTCTGCTGATACCGATGGTGTCGAGTATTTTATTTATTTTAAACCAACCATACATGTGCCAACTTTTTTTTTTGCAATTGGCTGACAAATCCAAGCCTGCATTCACAGGGCAAGTTTCACCCGAATCAAATAAGCACCTCTCATATCCCGTGCCTTTTCCCCTTCAATGAATTGGTTTTTCTACTGGGCAATTTTTATTGGCATTTGGTCTGGCTGCTGGTTTCTGAGAGAAACTAGAAAAGCAGTTTTCAGGTGGCTGCATTATTGCCAAAGGGTTTTTCCTTTTCTTGGTCTGCAATGGAACCTACCCGAACTATATACTTATATAGTACATCAACGTGAATATTAAACTACTGCACCTCTAAGCAGCACACCCAAAATGAGTCATAGAAGAGTCTTGCAACATTAACATTTATTCAAATAGAATACAGCTTGCAGCAACAAAAAGTTTGACATCATGCCTTGATTCCGACATTATCATTATGGCTACTTACTTCCGATAATCTTTTATGACTGCTTATCTTCTCTGTCACTTTCTAGTCAATACTTGCTTGGAATCAAAATCCTTCAGACCTACAGTAACAGGGCAACAGATTTTCATCTGCTGTTGCAAGGGGTTTTATATATCGTAAAACACTAAACCAGAGGTTCTCAAACTTTTGTAACTAAAGCACCCCCCACCCCTGCCATATTAAAAGAGACCAGGTAGGCTATAATGATTATCTATCTATCTATCTATCTATCTATCTATCTATCTAAATAAAAATCCATAATCTGTTTTATATAGATAAACAGACAGATAGGATAGTTTTTTTTTGCTTTGGTATTTTTTCAATTAATTTTCATAACATGATTTTTAAAATAAAGTTTTATGACTTTTATAAAACTATATAACGGACAGGTATGGAACAATGATCAAAAATGTTTCTGAATACCATAACTACATTGAATAAGAGAACTAGGTTGTAATAACGTGTAATATTTTACATGTAAAACATGTTACATTACATTTGTCTTGCATTCTAAAAACATTAGCATAAGGAATGGTAAATTGGGACGGAGGGCGCGTCTCGTTAGCCATGACAATGTTAAGTCAATCAGTGGAACACCTGCGCTTGCTTCTTTTTAAATTCACGTTCATGTCACCTGCCGTGCGATCAATGGGATGTGCTGCTCCGGCCCTGATCTGGAGGCAAGGTGAACTAACAGACTGCATAGCCTGAAGACCCAGTTTAGCAATTAATTAATAATTTTGGTTTCTCATAATTCGGCCTTGGTTGCATTAACCTATAGTTTATTTTATACTTTAAGTACTAGATGTGTTGGGGAATTTAACATGTAAATTTGTATTATATTCTGCTAAAATGAACAAAAATGACTCGAAAAAAGATTTGTTCATTTTGCTGAACGAGATTCAAAGATCCGAGTCAGTAAAATGATCCCGAACATCCCATCATTAGAGCGGACCAAGTTGGCAACACTGGTCTGCACTGACTGCTAGATAAAAGGCAGGCTAAGCTCCGCCTCCCCCCAGCAAAAAGAAAATGCAGAAGGAGAGGGAATGCAGTGTTTTTCCATTTTTATGCACATTGTATTTGAAAAGCAATAAAATACAGAGTACCCAAATGATGCACTGTCTGTGTTTTGTTTTTCTTGAAAACAATTTGTGCCCCCTTCCGATCTCCCTGCGCCCCCTGGGTTGAGAACCACTGGTCTAAACCATAGATGTTGGCACCACTGTGGACATTCTCTGTCTGAAGAGGTCGTGTAGGTTGGCATTCAAGACATGATCCTATACATTATACATTTCATACAATGTAAAGTCTTCAGTACTAGGCTTAAGAGACATGTAAGAACTAGGAACTTTAGGCCATTGGAAAACAGGAAGACTGAAAGTTATCAATACGTACAGTTCTTGGCGGGAACGGCGCAGTTTGGCCTTCGTATCAGCAAGGTCCACTGATAGGTGCTGGCGTTCTTCTTTGGTTAGTATAGAGGGCTGAGTTGACTGGTCAGCACTGGAGTAGCCTACAGAGTTAGGGAGTTGCTGCAACTGCAAGTAATCTCTCTCTTGACTCAGCTCCAAAATCAGCTATAAAAAAAAAAAAAAAAAAAAAAAAAAAAAAAGACAAACCACAGATCTCAGATTCAAGCTCTTTTACCTGCACTCCACATACCCCCTATATAAAGCAATACAATACAGTGCTCAGTTTGAGAAGGGAAGTGTACTTGCCTCTGAGCACTCGTCACGCTCATCAATGAGCTTGCGTAGGTGAAAGGCCATGATACGAGACAGTGGGTCCAGGTCCTCGGGTGGCAGCTCCCCCACCTCCAGCCACTGCATGTCCAGAACATTCTCCTGGTTGTGGGTCACCTACATGGAGAGATGATTATACTCTCACAGACAGACACAAAGCAGCCCCATAGTATGTGCCACTTTTAGTGAAAAATTGGAGGACTAATCATTTTTACTCACTTCTTGGATATGAGAAACAATGGCTGTCTGGGTTTCAATGTCTAGCAGCTTAATCTTCTCAATGATTTCCTCTTTACGTTCACACTGTAGAAAGAGAGAGAGAAAGAGAGAGAGAGAGGGAGAGAGATAGACAAAGAGTTGAGCACTGCAAAGAAATGTATGGTAAGAATTTTCCACACACACACACACACACACACACACACACACACACACACACACACACACACTTAACCAAACCTTCCCAACAGGGATTTGATGATTATGATCAACGAGAAATTACTTTTTTTTTTTTTTTTTTGGTTTAGCATTATACTATGACAGTGAAGTATGTGAGTGGGATAAAGCACAGGACAGACACACCGCTTTTGTATTAAATGCACAGGCAGAGCACAGGATAAAGGTAAATTATGAAATGAGATCTGAAGTGTGATACACTACACACGTGCATGCTGTTTACCCTCACTCCAGCAAACAGGAAAAACCTGTGGAATCAGAACAGGAGCGAGAAAGGAGGAGTGGAGGAACAACAGTGTTTGTGTTTGGAAGATATAAAAAGTCAGAACTACAGTAAGCAGGAAGTTGTAGGCAGACACTGCATGCATGTGACAAAAAAGGGTTTTAGAAAAACAACAGCTGGAATACAGAGGCTTTAACAGGAATTTATGAAACACTCTGATAAAATCAGTGCATTTCTTTTCCTTGGAAGTGAAGAGAAGAGGCGAGGCAGGTCCAGACAGCGATTTTACTGCTACTTACTGTAGGTGTGAAAGCTAAAAGCAAAGGTTCGGCTTACCTGAACTGCACAACCCAGGAGCAGCAGCAAAAGCCTCTTCATCTCCTCCATGCTTTTGCCTACGAAATGTAATATTTTATCAGCGTCACTCAGCCAAAAAATAAGCACTAGTCAGCTAAATTTGCACCAAAGACTGCCATATTAAGTCATTTGAATTTTTACTATGTTCTAAAAGCAACTGTTATCCTGCAGTTACATGTTATGTGCCATATCGATTAGTCAGCTCTGAGCCATTATTAGTGGTTGAGCTCACACATGGCACTGGGAAAGCCTTTCTGGAGGCATGTGTTCACTCTGGAGCTTGCTCCCCCCCCCCCAAATTCTGCCATGTATTTCAATAAAAATACATGAAAATAGTGTGATTTAGCCAGTATTACAGCAATACTTGCTAACAAACAAGTGTGTGCATGCATGTGTATCTAAAACCAGTATCCTGCAATAACACTCTGGAGAGAACTGGAGGGAGTTGTCATGGAGTCCCTGTGCCCTTCCCCACAGTGTACCCCATCCTCAGAGAGGAAAGGAGGAGCGCCTTGAAACAAATCCAAACCACTTTCACTACACTGCCTACTGTAACAGCCCTTATGTACCAGCTTGACAGTTTCCCTAAACACAGTCATCTTCTGTGCTACTTACTGGAACATATTTTCATCTAGAATGTATGTTATTACACAAAATACTTGACCACCAGACTAGCTGAGCGATTTGCTTTTTCAAGCTGGTTCAGACATGATCCAGTTTAGACTGTGCCAGTTAAACAATTGCTGACTGCAAAGGAAACTGCTGGAGGGGATGGATATTTTGATTGCCTGCAGGAACCTACATGCAAAACTAGTGTGCATCAGATCAGCCTTCAAAAACACGGCTTATCAGGAAACTCCAAAGAGACAAGAGTGTGTAAACACAAACCAAGAGACAAACTGCCCCATGTTAGACCTCCTTGCAAATCGTTCCATGTCTTAACCTGCTTTTATATATATTTATATTTATATATATATATATATATATATATATATATATATATATATATATATATATATATATATATATATATATATATATATATATATATATATATATATATTTTATTTTTTTTTTTCTCTAAATGCCTGAAAACTGATGAATGATATCGTAAACAGAACAGGAATTTGCAAGAACCGTTAAGGCTGTCCTCGGATGATAATGAGTCTTTATCGGTCAGATACACATTACAGCACAGTGAAATTCTTTTCCTCGCATACCCCAGCATGTTGGGGGTAGAACATGGAAGTTGGGGTCAGAGCACAGGGTCAGCCATGATACAGCACCCCTGGGGCAGAGAGGTCTAAGGGCCCAACAGTGGTAGCTTGGCAGTGCTGGGGCTAGAACCCCTAATCCACACAAACTGCCCAATAAACTCCTTGGACTCTCCCTGTCGCTGTCTGGGTTCTGTCCCCTGCTCGAGCAAGTGGTCTGTCAGCAGCAGGACCTGCAATCAGCACTCAGCCTGAGCCAAGTCGCAGTGGCATGCTTCCTCTAGTCTTTTCCTCTTCCTCCAGATATTACACTCCTAAAAAATGTACTTTTTGCCACGGATATGAAGGTGAGGGTTGGACAGTCAGTAAGGGGATGTGTGGAGGAGTGAGGATATTGCACAAGGCTACTGACCTTAGATAAGGGAAATTGAGCATTTGAATTTCACTAGCTCTCACCTTTTTTTTTTTTTTTTTGTTAAACCAATTCAATTGTTTAACCAATCGTTAAACCAAGTCATTCTTGCATATATACTGCATGTTTAGAATATATTCCACTAATCACTCTCACAAATATATCAGTCATGTTGTTTCAAACAAGAGAGCAAAGATAAGCTGTTAATACTGTAGATCAGATTTCACTACCTGACAAAGGGTCCTTGGCGATGGTCAGAACGTTGGGTAACGTCATCAGTACAAGCTGCTGGAGATTTTCCTGCATGATAAAAAGGGGGAGAGAGAGAGAAATGAACTCAAATCCAGAACACATAAAGGAGTCTCAATATGCACAACCCCACCAAACAACTAAAGGAGAGATCAAGTAGCTACAGTAATATGCTACTACAGTTTTATCACCATTCAGTGAGGAGGTCATTTTAGGGCAGGGACATGACACTCCCAGTAATAAAAGCTCATCCAGCAGAGCAGATGGCTGAACCAGGCTGAAAAACACAGACTGGGGTCATAAACCAGGATGAACTTTAAGGTGGGAATGGAAAACTCACAAAGCTTCACAGACTAACAGGAAAACATGTTGGAAACGGTAGACATTAACACACCATATGGGGTGTTTTTGGGGAAGGGAACTCTTAGGAATTAACACTGTTCAACAGTTCAAGCCTGGGGTGATGGAGACAGGATAGGAGGGGCTGTGTTCTTACCCAACACAAACCTGAAATAATATGTGCCCTTACGAATGTATCTGAAGATTGGAACAAAAAAAATATTCTGGATCAAGTCAGAACTTTCACTCGAAAAAGGTTTTGTATAAAATGGTTTAGTTCACATAGTATAGTCCAAACGGAATAAACCACAGCTGCACTAAACAAAGCAAAGCGGCTTTGAGAACTTTAAGAACGGGAGATTTTTTTTTAACAGAATCTAAGCTCTATATATTTTTTAAAGCCAAGAAGTCAGGCAATAATCATTGCATTATATGTTCAATCCCTATGTACATTTGTATAACATGCATGTATGTGTATTGTGTGCAAGTATGTGTTTATATACATATGGTACACATTAGCACTGCATGGTATACCGGTACTACGGTAGTATCACAATGCTAAAGGTTCAAAATACCGCTGATGCCACTGTATTTTCACTGCTTTTGCAGAATACACAAAGGTTAGGGACACTTCATTAAACTTAAATTCTTTACTGTAATCTTTAAAGATTTCCTGTATGCCATCAAACAAGCTAACGTTACAATAACCACTGTGTAAATACTAAAATTAGCAGTGTTTGCTGTTAAGCGATCTAACATTATACTAACCGCTGTGTCTAAATACTAAACTGAAGTTCCTGAATTTGGCTTTTAATTTTACATACTGGAAAACATTGAAAACAGCCATTTTCTATCAAGTGGTGCTTAAAAAACAGCTTGGAAATGGCTTGGAAGTGACTTCTGGTTAACATGTAGTCTCTTAATGTGCCGCGATTCAGTCACCATTTCATAATCAAATTAGATTGGTTGTTATTGGTTATTTATTTATTTTTGGAATTTAAAAAGAAGAAATAAATGAAATGTTTGAAGACATCTTCTGTACAGTGCTTGAAACAAACAAACAAACAAAAAAAGTGCTTTAAAATTCCTTGAATTTCATTATGAAGTATCTGTATGAACCCTGAAATTAGCAGTGTTTGCTAGAAGCGAGTTCATTTCCCTATTCAGTTATTTATTACTACTGTTGTGTTCATTCTTGGTACTCTGAGGACAATATCCATTCGCATGATTTCACTGCTTAAGGGAACAGTAGATGAAATATGTGGCACACTGAATAAGTTGCTTGCAAATAATAGGATTGTTCTTGAGGTTTTTCCAATAGCCAGTTATTCATTCCCATTAAGAAAGTATTGATAGGAAAATCTGGTTCTCCTGTTTTCATTTATATCCAAGTATTTCTATAAATTTGCTTCATTTTGTAGATTTGAATGATCAATCAACACATTATGTGGTATCGTGATACTTCAGCTGGTATAGTACAAGATGTTTATGGTATCGGGACAAACCTACACATACAATGTATAAAAGTATATTATGCATGATCATATAGTTATGAATATGCAAATGATCGCATAGATGTGTATTTATGATATACCAATTTTAAGCATCTGCATACCAAAGTTTCCGCCAATAAATTTTGGTGCCGGCCAACGTGTCCCGGAATGGTAAAGTTCACTGGACAAACTGGATTTCAGTGTTTATATTCCACTGTAACGTTTTGTACTATGCATAGTATATGTGAATGTGGGGGTAGGGGTGTGGTCAAGCTTCAGCTGTGGATCGAGAGGAGGTAACATATCATTCTGACCAGTTTTGAATTAGCTCGAGTTTACTTGCATGTGTTCGTGCTTTCAGTGCCTCCCGTAGAGGACGAGTGAGCAAGAGAGAGACAGACAGATGACAAGCACAAAGTGTGTGCATGTGGTTGAACGATTTGAATAATGCGAGCAAATCAGAGTTGGCAATACAGAGAAGCATGTGAAAAAAATATCTGCACAGAGAGACCTTAGATGTGTAACCGCGTACGTACTTTGTCTAACCTAGGCTGTCTGCTTTTTGATTTTATCGGACATTTTGAATTTCTAACTGTCAAAAACCGGTATTTACCGGCTAACGGAAACTCTGACCTGAATATTGCCTGTAAGCCATCATGCCCCCCACCCCAATCGTAACCATGACCAATAATCTAACATATAGAAAGAGGCTTACATTCTTCAAGTACGCGAGAGTGCTCTCGCAGGTTTGCGTGCACACGTGTATGCCATGTGATCCAACCTCAAGGACAATGGCTTCCATAGCAACTGAACTCAACACTCAGGGTACACAATAGACAAGACCTGACCGGTTCATATGACCTAACCCCACATTTCAATCTACACTCACAGTTAGGGACAGTTATGCAGGTTTTAAGCACTGGAAATATCATTGACAGAACAGGGGTGTGGTGGAATGCCAAACAGGTCAAGCTAAAGTGAAACGTACATGTTGAAAAGTCTTAATCGACATGGTATTTTCTCCACATGATCAACATTTAATTCAGTATAAAAGGTATCGGTCAGTGGGTCTCCTGAACACAGCAGTGGATTATAGCTATATCTATAATCTCACTAGCTCTCCTTTGGTCATATGACTCGTACTGAGCCTTTAATTTACCCTACAGTTAAGGTGCATTCAATCCCCTACAGGCACTTGGGGTTAAAGTGGTGCGGCTATGTCACACATCACGCCAAGTCTGTGCCTCTGATCTCTTAATGAGTTCAAAGGAAACTGCTTCTAAGGGTTATAACATTCTGAAATTGCTTCTGGATGAGAAACACACTTCCAGACAAAACCAAAGAGCACACCATCACTATAAACCCTTGCCAATGAGGTTCTAAAAATGTTATATAAAATCTTTCACTTAAAACAAGCCAAAAGATAGGAAACACTTACAGCCCCAACCCATAATGACAGCTAAATTAAAAGAACACCTGGGACCATGCAGGACCTCATGGTGTGCTCCTGTGGTCAAAGTAGGGTTGTTACAGTGTCACAGTTATTCTCAGTGTAGGATTACCTCACTGTTGTTTTCAAAAATACCAATTAAAATGCTTTTCTAGCCATTACCATGTTCTCTTTGGGTTTGTTTGTTTTTTTTTTTTATCCATGAAGTTCCTTACTCCAGTGGTTCTTCTCCCTTTCTAAGAAAGAACAACAATTAGGGGATTTGATCCTTTTGATTACGGTACATGTACTAAGAGACTTACATAGTGTTTGTAATTAAATTTTCCTAAAAGTTTTTAAAGAGTCAATCAATACTGTAATACCATGAAACTGTGATATTTTTATACTACTTCATTATTCCACATCAACTTCAAACTGTAACACCCCTAGTGTTTACATGCACTGATTCCACTCATATATGAATATAATTATGCTAACTGTAAAACCATCTATAAACTAAAAATAAAATCACTCCATCAGATCAGATTGGATAACGTCACATCTCAATAGTGATAAAGAAAAGCAAGCAAAATATTGGGCCAATAACGATACTCTATAGTGTATTGGTGCATCCTCCTATCCTATGACATCACTGTAAATCTCTGGCCACCTTGCCTACCCCCAGCCGACAGCTTAATCTGGTCCCGAGATGAACAACTCCCTCAGGAGGGCTTTGTGTACAGGGGGCTGATTGGAGGAGCACTCTCTCTGATGATAATGCAAGTTCCTGAGCTGGAGCTGAGGCCCAGAGCTGGCTTTGTCACTATGCCCATTTATTACTGTGGTAATCCATTAAACTTTCCCTACTTTTTATATACCACACACACGTAAAACTTTTCAAAACCGTCGACTCTTCTTAACTATAAACATCCAAATGCCACAGCTTGATTACTGTACTGAAAACAGTCAGCCCATGAGGATTTCACGAAGTCGCATTCGCAGAAATGAACGTGTGACATCATGTGACATCATCACAATGTGCATTCAGCCAATTCTTTGAATTCACGTGCGTCAAACGTGAGCACAGCTAAAAGTTTCATTTACCAAGAAACATTACCGCCAAAGACAAAAATAAATTTTGTGCAATTACAATTTCACCAATTTACGTACTTTTCCGCCCCCCGAAAAATAAACATTTTAAATAAAAAAAAATTTTAAAAAGCACAAACTATATTGCATCCCAAATTTTAAAAAACGCAGCAGCAAAAATCAAGAATTTTTGGCGGCAACTCACACACAAAATACACTCTGCAAAATCTTATATGGATTTAACAGTAATCTGTTCAGTGCCTCTAGTACTGGATTTAGTCGGGTTTTTTTAATCCACCTTTTGAACTGGTAATAAACTTTATTTCCACTCCATTTCAGATTACTACTGACACTATATAATAGTTCCTGTTTTCAGTAATGTAACATTGTGCATGCATAAGATTAGTACATGGGTTCTTTACAGGGATGACAAACAGCAGAATACTGAACCTATATAAAACAATAACCACAAAAGCATAGCTGTAATCAGATCTAATTTTGTGTGTTTAGACACTCAATGCCATGGCCAGTCATTTGAGATCGTTTCATATTCCTGTAAAGTGATGTCTCTTGCATGTTAGCCTTCAATTTCCTGGATTGATGCCTAAAGATGCAAAAATTAATAAATTGCAGACTTAAAGTTTAGATAATGTTTGGTTTCTTTGGAGTTCACTGCCCTAAATTTCATAATTCATTTGTACTCAGGACCCCAGTCTAAGATGGCCATGCACTACAAAACTCAAAGGTCAGATAGAACACCTATTGCTTTATCGGACACACCAAACACATCTTGCTGATTAAGCAGTCTGAGTGCAAGCAATTAGCTAAAAAGCCTGCATTTCAACATAAAGGGGGCAGACAGTATAGTGAGAAGTGTCAATTATCTGGGACAATAAGCAAACATTAAGCTTCTAATTTGCCTGCTTATAGCTGAATGCCTTACAGCAGCTATATTTTAAACTGCTCCAAGAAAACCACTTACAGCTTAGTAGAAAAGGTGCAGTACGCAAAATGTGAACTTGATTAGAAATTCATCTGAATGTTTTCAAATTGACTCCGTTTAGATGGACAGCAGTAACCTAATTATTGACCTTTTTCTGAATAAGACAATATTCTGATTAAGGTGTTTACATGAGTTGCTTTTAGAATAATCCTTCCTGTTTTATATGTTACAGAACATAGATCGATTAACGGCATGTGTCATTACGTCCCCACGCCATGCCTTCCAACGTTCCCCCCAGAATTTCACGCATCAACATACAGTTCGTTTTCGTTATGGTACCGTATACAGTTTTGGGTGTTTCATTATTCATTTAACGAAATCTTCAAGTGCGGTTAATTATTTGTCATGCTGTACGTGCAAATAGACGACTGCTTGAAGCCATGGACTGCGTCCCAAACAGCATAGTTACCTACTACGTAGTTGCAAAAATACGTTTTACACCTACTATATACTGTAGTAGGCAAGTACGCGGTTTCGGACGCAGCCGTGCTCTCGTTTGCTGTCAAACGGTTGAGCACTGCTGTGTGTGTACGTGTCCTGTCGCACAAGGCGGTGAAAACTCCCACATGATGTTAGTGTGATTAAGGTGTTTACATATCTGTAATACACCTCAATAAAGCGACTAAAACAGGAGAACTCCACATGTCTTAATTCGATTTGTGTTTACTTCGAGTATGACTTTAGTTGGATTAAAGTAATCAATAATAGCTGTTTACATGGTAGTTAGTTAATCAGAGTATCAGCTTAATCGGGTTAATATCGGATTATTGTTGTCCATGTAAACGTACTGATTGAGAAACAGACCCTAAACACTACTCCACAATTATTTTACTACATTAATAATTGGCTATAATCAGTAATTACTTGAAACAAACATTGCTATTTGTTTGGCCTATCAGCAAAGTGTAAGCTCATGAAGGCAGAGCGTTTTAGTTTAGACATCTGTGAACATTACCAGGTTGAAGTGATATAAATCCAATTTTCTACCTTAATGTGACAGATCTGATGTTTCCAGCACTGTGTGGACACACAAATCCAATATTATCAAATCTGATCTGAGATACTTTCATTGTAGTCTTAAAATCGGTTACATACAGTATTTGATTAGTGGCCGTACAACAAGCATGACCATCAGATCTGAATTTATGTGGCTTTTCCTCAACACGCACTGTCATCATATCGTATTTGGCACCATGGCAAAAACATTGGAGAATGGAAGAAACATTAGCGATGATATTTAGTGGAAGGATAACGAAATGAGTTATTTACTTGATATTTGGGGAATCAATTCAAGCAAAACCTGAAGGAACATCAAGTGCATTCAAATCGAAGGCAGACACAAGTCGCTTGTGGTTACAAATATGAACTGCAAATATAGACCAAGCCAATCTGAGCAAAAATTCATGTGCAAAGAAGCTTGTAATGTGAACATGTCCTTACAGAATACCCCCTGAAGAAAGAAAAACAAACCTAAACTTCGACCGCCCCAAAAAAGAAAGAAAGAAAGAAAGAAAGAAATCAATCACTGAGATTTATGCTCAAAAGCCACAACTATTGCGAGAAATGGAGTAAAAACACATTCAAAATGGTCAAGTTTCTTTGTTTTAATCTGTATATAACCCAATATATATAACCCAATATATATAACCCGGTGTGTTCAACTGGAAATCTATGCTATAGTCTTCCACGCATCATTCAATGTTACATGTATGTAGTTAATTACCTTGTGATATTCTATTTATAAAGCCAAGCTTTTCCAAATGCATAAAAACCGAACTAACCACAGACGAGAAAGAAAGATCGACAAAAGCAACCTCAGTAAAGTATAAAAGCTGTTATGACAATATAAATCCATGTAAACTTGTGTTGTCTGAGTGAGAGGGGAAAATCTTTTAGAATTTCTTAAATATTCACCCAGGTCTAAATGATCCTGGTAGACAATAACATATTTGGGGGTAAAATAGGAGATTTTGCATATTACGTAATATAGCTCCAAATACCTTCCTAGACAGAAGTGTACAGTCATATTGTTTAAAAATAAAAATATAAAATAAAAATTCTCCATTATAGATGATGTAGGACTAAGGGAAACCTTAACCTGCACAGCATGACTTATGGTTTGTGTCGCACAATGTTTTAGAGCAGGCGCAATTCTCAAACCCCTAATTAAACAGTTTGACAGCCATATTATTAAGAGCTTGTGCTATAACCACACATTCCTGCTACTTGAGAGCATTAATATACGTGATACCAAACCCTACACAGGCTGATTGGCACGTGAAATGCTACACCACAAAGAGCTTGTGTTTTAGATGGTGTCAACTTTCAGCTAAGGGGGAGAAAAAGAAA
Source organism: Ictalurus punctatus (assembly GCF_001660625.3). Taxonomy (NCBI): domain Eukaryota; kingdom Metazoa; phylum Chordata; class Actinopteri; order Siluriformes; family Ictaluridae; genus Ictalurus; species Ictalurus punctatus. The sequence goes on along the minus strand of NC_030424.2, from coordinate 14,569,423 downwards.
AAAAAAAAAAAAAAAAAAAAAAAAAAAAAACAGAAAAAGAAAAAGAAAAAAAAACAACAAAAGGATCAGCTCTCAGCATACATCTTTCATAAGTATAATCTTTCTGATTTGTACAACATTTAAAGCTACTTAAACAGTCTCACTGCTTCTGTAGTGCAACTCTGGGCTGGATTCAGGTCTCTGGTACCTCTCAATGCCTGTAAATTCAATATTACCAGAGAGACAGATGGCACCCCTTATAACATACTGACAGTGACAGAATAGCCTTACTCGAAAGTTCTATGAGTCAGTCAGCAGGACATAGACCTTTGCACACACGTACACACACCTTAATAATTAACAAGCAAAGCTTCATTTCCCAATGCGAGAGAGGTGTAAGTGGAACTTGGAGTCTACTCAGTATGCCTCATTATTAAAAGCAGCTGTAAGGGAAAGGCAGGAGTTAGAAACAGTAGTGCTGAGACATGACATGTAGGATGTCGTGTTTGGCTGCCCCTTTTTACCTGTGCAGCAAGAATCCATGACCTTACACATGCTTCCAACAGCACTGTCCACAGTTTCTAATTGTTATTTTCAGGAAATTCTTGGGAATCGAGGTAGATGCAATTCCATACACCCAATCACATAGCAAGTACACTAATGTGATGAGGAGATTATTTGTGCACTGTACATTTCATGATGCTGACAGAAAGTTTCGTCAACCGCCCACGACTTTAGTGAGAGTTTCCTCTGCCTCAACTGCGTCAGCACAGCGCTGTGCCATTTGCCTGTTTGGGTTTGGGACGGTCTGGTGCGAGTACAGGACTTGAGAATAAATATCAACCTGAACGGTCAGATTGATCAGACATGTTGCCTCGAGACATTTGGTTATGTCAAGCAGACTTTGTAAATTGTACGTTTTAGTTTAAGTTGTGACCAGTGGTGGACGAGGATAAAGAGGCAGCAGGTTAGCTGTTTTTATAGAGAAGAAGAGGGAAAAGAAAAAAGAGGGAGAAAGAAAAGAAAAAAACAGCAGAAATCTAATGCATTTGGCATTAATGCGTGTTTGGACAATAGCTTTGCGTTAGTAGGCACAAAGATTAGATTTCACTCCACTGAACATTTGACTATATCCTATTTGCAATTCAAATTCACACTCGTTCATTCAACTGCACTATTTAACGAACTAATGCAGCTCGCGCGCTGCTGAAAATCAATTATTCACGCCTTGAGGTCAGCTGGGAAGATGTCTGAAAGTTGTCTATTCAGGAAAGGGGGGGGGGGGGGTGTTGAGCCTTGATTGTATTTTTAAAAAGGTCAGTCATACATTTATATCCTTATAAATTACATTCCTGTAGCATGCTAACAATGTAGCTAATAAATTTAAATTTTTTGCATTTGTGCAAATTATAGATAAATACAAAGTCCATTCCAGGAGTTTAAACTGTAAAGTCACATTGTGATTAATCATATTTTAGGGGATAATAAAGTGGGGTAATAAAGTGTCAAGCACATGCTAACTTCCACCATGTTCTGCCCCAGCTGTGACCGAGAACTCAAAAAAGAAAGAACTTCTTATAGACAAACTTTTAAGGTGTCTTATCATGAGCAAGTTTAATAAACAAAGTCAGGATCAACAAATCTACCAAACAATAATTCAAAATACCTCAAAAAACATAAAACAGTATGTTATCAGATCCTCTGCTGTAGCCAATCATGCATTTATGTTAATTATTTAGCTGAAGACAAATCCTCGAGAAAGAGAGGAATTTTCACATATTTGACCTCTCTGGTCTGATTGGTTAAGCATGTAAATAACTTATTTCCAGTTAGAAATACCTGGAAAGAAGAAAGCATTTATTCTCAATTTCAAACTCAGAACAAAATGTCGCATCTGTTCAGAATAAATAATACTAGTCAAAATTGGTAACGTGAAGCGTTATAATGCGTTATAAAAGAAAACATCAAATTATCGTGTCTTATCCATCAGTCCCTCCATGATTTCACGATTTTGCAAATCGCCAAAACTGAGGCAAAACCAATCAAACTCCACAACATTCTAAGGACCTTGCAATTCTCCAAAATTAGATGGGCCATGTGACATTATCGCAATGCACATTCAACCCAAGCCATCGTCAATTCATGTGTCGAACACGAGTACAGCTAAAAGGTCTCATATACCAACAGACATCACTACGAAAGACCGTACAACCAATTTCATGTAATTGCAATTTCTAGCAAAGGACCAATCATAAATGGATGAACATGAAGCGGTAACTGTTGTCTCTGTTCGTTCATGTTAGTTGCTTTTCTGAACCTTGGTATTAAGAAAGGAATGTTCAGCAGCTGCACATTCAAAAATTTTTGTTGGATATCCTGATCTAAACCATCATGGTGATTAACGTTATAACTCTTAAAGAATACACAATTTCTAGTTGTGATTTATAGCTTCTATGTTAATGCTTATCACCTTCTCAAGCTAAGTGAATATGAAAATTCAACAGGTAAGATAGAAAGTAAAAACACAAAGTCCAGTATGCTTAACATAATTTGTTCATTGAAAGTAAACAATAAAAGCAGCAAAATAACCAACCCACACTAGAAAACTTTCCCGCACTGCCAGATATGATGATTTTCAAATCTAAAATAAAATGCAGCTTTATCTTTGCATCTTTTCTACCATGTAGGAAATGTTACAAGCATCTAGATGTAACAACTGAAGGAGCGCCCTCATGTATGTCTTACAAATGTAAATAATGGTGCCTTCAGCCAACTTTTTTTTTCAGCTCAGTTATACAAAACAATTTTAATATGGTAAACAATAACGTAAGCCAAACGGTGTTGTTGCTTATCAGTTCACCCTGACACAAAGGAAAGAACAGTGTGAGACACTGTAGAGGCCACCACGTCCGGGCAATAAAGCATGAAAACACTGATGCAAACCTCATATAGGGCTTTAAAAGTACAACTTTGGTCCAAAAACATGTAGCAGGCCTAGGTACTAGTTTTAAAGTCTCTCACACACTGCTCATAAAACCTATAGCAAGATTATGTGCCCCTTGCAAACATCCAGAAAAATCCACAACAGGCCGAAACAGCTGCTAGTATACCTTTACTTCTCAAAATAACTGACCAAATTGGGGGGGGGGTTATTTTCCATAAACCCAGTCACAGATCCCAGATCTAAATGAGGTGAAAGAATTGTGTCCATAGGTCCTGGGGTCCTCAGAGTCCGGCTTTCTGGAAGCTGGAGTGATTGCAGTTGAAGGGAAGAGAGACAGACATACGAGATAAAGAATGAGAAATTTGATGGCCTGAGTTCTAAGAAGGAAGGCAAGCTTTCTCCAGAGGAATATATAAGCTTTGTCTGCCTTAATCTTGTTAAGTCTGTTGGTTTGGCAGATGGTAGTGATGTCTGCTGCATAATAACACCTGCGGACACCTGCCCATCACATTTATGTGTGTTTTTTGAACATCTCAGTCCAGATTTCATCCCAGCTTCACTGTTATAATAACCTCCACTCTTCTGAGAAGGCTTTCCACTAAATTTTGGGGCGTGGCTGTGGGGATTTGTGCTCTTTCAGCCACAAGATCATTACTGAGGTCAGGCACTGACTTTGGATGAGGAGGCCTGGACAGCAGTCAGCATTCCAGTACATCCCTAATGTGTTCAGTGAGTTTGAGGTCAGGACTCAAGTTCTTCCACTCCAACCTTGGCAAACCAAGTCATGGACCTCACAGTGCACGGTCATGCTGGAACATGTTTTGGACCCTTAATTCCAGATGGGAAATTGTAATGCTACAGTTATACAATCTTGTGCTTTCAACGTTGTAGCAACATTTTGAGGAAGGCCTGCATATGGGTGTGATGGTCAGGTGTCCACAAACATTTGGCCATATAGTGTAGGTATAATTAAAATATAATTAAACAGTAAAAACAGGGGGTTTAGGCATCTGCCCAACTATAATGGCTGGTTATCCATCACACAGTGCTCATAAGACAGCATACAGCATTTACTGATATTGTATTGATGGTATTCTGGTATACACCGATTCAGAGTATGACTTTTTCATACTCTGCAGACATTTTTCAACCATGAACTATTCATGCTTTGAAGTGAACTGGGGCACATTTCATAGTAAATTTTGGCTAAATACCTGTTGCCTGTGTGCTTCCATATGTGGAATTTAAAATTCTAACTCCCTTAAACCACTGGTTTATTACATACAGTGTAATTTAGCCACTTCAAGGCTACATATGGAAAGAACAAAGAATTCAAAGCCTATAAAAAGGCTAACTAAAATAAAAAAAAAAAGGTGTAAAGTGAAAGCGAATGTCCTCGCTAAAACGTGGTCACTGGAGCACAGGCTAATTAGGGCTTTCATGCCACTGTGACCCATATTACAGCAGAGCCTGGGGCTGTTTCACTGGGTATTGAAACATTCCAGTCCAATCAATATTCACACCACCAGTCTCACACCGTAAAGATTACCTTCTTGTCATTATTGACGAAACACTGTCTCTGTGCGTGTCAGTTTCAGCAATAATTGTGGCCCCATTCTCTTAGACACTGTTCTATACATCCACTTAGCTGGCAGCATGCAGGTCATTACAGCTCATTAGCGTAAGGATCCTTTACACACCACCACCAGACAGGAAAGCAAATCCTGCTGCCAATTTCAGGACCACTGAAAAAGGTTTCAGCTAACGGGAAAATGTTTTCAAATGCTACAAAACGTTCTCACAGCATAGGAAAAGACAATTCAAAAAACGTCACCAGGACAAATGCAAAAACAGTTGCCTGGGCTCTGTTCTTTACATACTTTGAAGTAGTTGATACTGTGATGGTTCCATCCTACTGACTCATTGCGTTTTTTGAAAAAAGCCACACAAGAGCCATGGGGATGATTCAAAGTAAAGCAATTCACCACCACTAGCCACCATAAAGAACATAAACGTCATGTTAAAGCAAAGTGAGCAAACACACAAAGAGTCCAGGTGACATTGAACATGGAGCAGGCCATCACTTCCTGTCACATGGGCTCCTTTGGAGACAATACTGCTTTCAGGCACTCCCTTTTTAAAAGCACCATAAATAGCAAAGGCCATAAAACAGGTTGGTTGTTAAGGTCGTGCTTCTTAACATCATTTTCACATGGTAAGAATTTCTGCGGGCCTCTTCCTGCACAAATGGACAGGTCTAGAAGTGTCAGTCATGAAGGACTTCCACGAAAACAAAACTCCTGAAGAAAGGATTATCCGACACCATTTGGATTTGTGCCGGCGCAGTTTTGCGGCTACTATAGTAGCATGGAGTAAACACACAGGCCATACACATTAAGCACAGGCAGACCAAACAAATCCCACACACCCTTAAACTTTTTGTGAGCGAGTGTGTTCTGTGGGCGGATATACACTAACTTTCGCTGCCCAGTGATAAAGAGGATGACAGGAGAAAAAGAAAGCGAGTGCACGCAAGAGAGAGAAAGAGAGAGACATTCCAGAGTCCATGGCAACCATCTTGCCCAGAGAGCTGACACTCTCTCCCACCTCTCTACCCCTCCATTAAGCAAACGTAGTCTATAACCACCCACCTCCATAATGGAGGCTCAGAAACAAGTTCAACAGATTCAGTGCCAGATTGCTATGGACTGTGCACACGCCCACATCAATGTCTCTGAGGTTTCCCGTATCAGCATACAACAGACAGAGGTGCTGAGTCACCTGGGCACTTTTGAGCCGCTCCAAGCTTGAGGGTTTAACATGCTACTTTAATCAAGAGTGACTGATCTTTAGCCAGGGCTCCAAACATGATGGATCTGCTGTACATGCCCCACTAAAAACAAAAAAAAAAACAAATGTCTATCAAATAACTGAGTGAAACCCCACTAAAGCCCCCAGATGCTCCATATGGCAGATGAAACACTGAAGGGCCCATCTGCCAGCTTTACAATATAAACCACACAAGCGCAGGTGGCTCTCCAAAACAATAAGTCATAAGTGCTGGTCCATGCACCAAAATAAACACTGATCAAAGACCAGCTCTGTCCTGTCATGTCTACTAAATTAGGATACTAAGCAAGAAGTGTGAAATCAATTATGTTATTTGTACTAGGCTTGTGCGATATACATTTTTCCCCTGCTCATGATCTACCATTTTAAAAATTGCAATTTAAGTCGTCCATTTCAGGTTTAGGTAATACTACAGTAGTTGAATGCCCTTTTATTAGGTCGAAATTTGTGTCCTTGTTTCTCTTTTCAATCGAAAAATTTAAAGTGCAGTTTTTGACCATTTTTGGCCAAAATATTTCTGCGGCATCCTCAATAAACATAGTTAGCTGAATCTAATGTGTACTTGTCTAATGTTCGCAGCATCCATCATAAATTGACAGATTTTATTTCACATAAATGAACTCAAAATATTCTCAATTTCCTTATTGTATTTGATATAAACCTTTTTTTTTTTTTTTTTAAAGTGAAGATTTTATAATTTTATCAGAGTGGGGATAAATTGCAAAACTGTGGCATGATTATTGGTGCCAGAGGGGATGGCTTGAGGATTTCTATAACCGCTGTCCTGGGATTTTCAAACATAACATTCTCTAGAGTTTAACTCAGAATGGTGTGATAAAAGAAAAAAAAGAAAAAATCCTGTGAGTCTACAGACAAAAACACCATGTTGAGAGAGGTCAATGGAGAATGGTCAGACTGGTTTGAGATGACAGAAAGGCTAGAGTACCTCAAATATCCACTCTGTGCAATTGTGGTGCGCAGAAATTCATGCAGAACACCTCAAACCTTGAGGCAGATGGGCTACAACAGCAGACGACCACGTCGGGTTTCACTTCTGTCATCCAAGAGCAGAAACTGACACTGCAATGGGCACAGACTCCCCAAAACTGGGCAATTAAAGACCGGAAAAATGTAGCCTGGTCTCATGAATCTTGATTTGTGTGGAGACACACAGATGGCAGGGTCAGAATTTGGCACCAACAGCATGAATCCATGGACCCAACCTGCCTTGTATCACCAGTCCAGGATGGTGGAAGTGGTGTAATGGTGTGGAGAATGTTTTCTCTGCACACTTCGGGCCCATTAATACCAATCATCCATCACTTGAACACCACAGTCGGAGTATTGTTGCTGACCATGTGCGTCCCATCATGGCCACAATTGACCCATCTTCTAATGGCTACTTCTAGCATGATAATGCACCATATCACAAAGCAAAAGTTGTCTCAAGCTGGTTTCATGAACATGACCATGAGTTCAGTGTTCTTCACTGGCCTTCCCAGTCACCCGATCTGAATCCAATAGAACAGCTTTGGGACATGGAAGAATGGTCAACATGGACCAGAATCTCAAAGGAATGTTTCAAACAGCTTATGAAATTCATGTCATGAAGAATTGAGGCAAGGGGAGACCCAACCCAATATTAGTAGGGTTCCTAATAAAGTGCTTAGTGAGTGTATTAGTTTCTGTTAGCTGGGAAAATACTGTTTTTTGACCGTTAAAAATTCGAAATGTCAGATAAAGTTAAAAACTCGTACACAATGTCCGGTAAAAATATTAACATGAAGCAGACACAGGTTAGACAAATAGTGTGTCCCAAATAACATACTATACAATATAAACTTATACTAGGCACTAACCATTCTGCCGTCTAGTGTATGAATTTTAGAAGAGTAGCATTGTCTCAAATGACACACTTTCGGTATTGCACTAATCGGAAGTATATGCTGTTTCCCGGTCAAGGGCAAATTATGTCAAATGCACGTAATGCGATGGCGCCAACATCAGCCAAATACCCAAACATAACCAAAATTAATTTGTACATTTTACTGTTTATGTTAATGTTTCCTCTTATGCCCAACAAGACCTCAGTCACAGTCAGATGGCAGCATAATCATCTCCGCAGGCGAATTTTGCTGGCACACTTTAAAATCAATTTAAGTTGTGGTTGTGGCTATGGCTGCTGGCAATGTAAACATCATATTTTTTGCATTCAGCATCCGAGCCCGATATAGCTCCTCACTATCCGCTACGTAAGGAAAGCTGCGGCACGTTTTTTCGGTTGAATGAGTGCAATCATCTGGAAACTTAAAGTGCACTTTGTTTTTTGACTACATAAGGTCTCTGCCTACACAAATATGCTTCTCCTGTAACGTATATGCTGATTTGTTTGCATTATTCAACTCATTCAAACACACACACACACACACACACACACACACACACACACACACACACACACAGCTGAAGCTTGACCATGCCCCACCCCCATATTCACATATACTATGCATAGTACAAAACGTTACAGTGCAATATAAATACCGAAATGTGATGACCGGATTTTTTTTTTTCCAGTTTGTCCAATAAATGTTATCATTCCCGGACACGTTGGCCACCACCAAAACTTCTTTTAACTGCAGAGTGCATGTCAATTTAATTTGACGTGCAAATAAACAATCGAACAGGAAATAGTTAGCAAGGTGCTAGGTTCAGCTGTGGCCTGATACAGTTCATTACATTCAGACGCTCAACAAGGGCCCCAGCAAGCTTGCATGTCTGATATAGCAGCCTTGAGCGGAGTCAGTTTACAGTGCACACTGGATCACATGCAGACTCTCTCTGTAGACAATAGGCAAGGAGAATCCAACATGACACCCCTCCCCCCGTAGAGACTAATTGTCCTTACTGCCTGCAACTCCATCTCTCAAGGGCATGCTTTCTGGTGGTTGAGCATGGGGTCACTTGGGAGCTAATCTCATTTTTAAAGTTGGAGAATTAAATGGCAAAAGCAAGGAGATGATCCCTGGGTATGAACAGTAGTATAGTAAGTGGGCCTCCAACCTAGAAAACGGGTCTTAACATTAAATTTAAAAAATATATGTTTTATCAAAATACGGTGTTATACAGACAGAAGTTTTTAAGATTCATTTGTCCTGCTCAATGCTAGGCCAGACTAATCCCTAAACAAATACATGGTGGTTTATTTAAAGCTACAGAAATAAAAATTTGGAACTTCATTATCTTGGGTAGAGAGGGAAAATAAATAAATAAATAAATAAATAAATAAAATTTAAAAAAAAAACCACCACTAGTGAGAGCTGCTTGTAGAAGGACAATTTGTAATGTCGGTTGCACCAATGAGAGGAAAACAATTCAGGGCTACATTCTCAAACTACATTGACACCATTAAATAGAAAGCCATACTGCTTAGTATAGTAGATGCATCCTAAACCGACGCCAGTGTGAATTGTCAATGAGTCATAGTTTCAGTGCACTAGGTAAAAAAGAAAAACCTCTCTCCAACAAAAATCAAACTATTGTTGCGCAGTGATTTCCCTAGCATAGCCCGTTTTGTGTTTTACTGTAAATCCCACAAGTCAGTGTTTGCATCGCCAACCTGAACGCAGATGCTGCAGTCTCACTACAGTCGAACTGCTTTTGTACTGAGAGATCAAAACACGCCACTAAGCCAATAGTATCAAGCGAGCCGGCTAATGCACCCAGATGAAGGAAAGAATTCAGTCATGTCAGATATGATCAGTTAGTGCAGTGTTCATGCAGGTCTGCGGAGTCAGTCTGTGAGGTTGATTATTAGAATCTACTAAAGATGATGATATCTAGGTCAAAGGCAGGTTAAGGGGAAAGGCTTCTATTATGACACAAAGGCTATGTGTTAAGTCATACAGTAAATCTGGAGGTGCATCTCTCTCCATACTTCTTTCAGGTATGGTCAAGTCAAGTGGCTTTTTATTGTCATTTCACAGCGGAACGTGATTACACAGTGAAATGAAACCTTCAGGACCATGTTGCTACATAAAAAAAAACATACCAAGCACATGTGATGACACAGAACTAAAAAAAAAGATCTACACATTCCACATAAAGTGCACATAAAAACGTGTGCAAACACAACAAGACAGTACAGTAAGTATTAAAACAGGACAATGGGCAAAGTAAGTGACTGTAGTGCAGACCAATACACAGGTATAATACGGGAGCTGGAAGTGCAGGAATGAAATTTCACACCAATTCAGACCTACAACAGGCTTGCCAGGATGTCTTGCAGGGGGTCAGGAATATATCAGAGCTTTAGAGAGAATGTGTGTGTGGAATCTAATGCTTTTGTTTTCAAATCACTGGAGCATTAATTGACCTCAGCGTCTGCCTTTCAGTTGATTTCTGTTAGCTTTGTGAGGCAGGATTTTTTTTAGAGAAATCTTTTCATCACTAAACATGGCAAGAAACTTCTACTTTCACAGAAATACACTGTTAGACATCGCAAAGAACCAAAGTTTACTGGTCATGAACTGTCCAAACAAAAAACACTTGCATAACTTATCCATAAATTGTAACAGATTTTTCACAACCAGATCTTTAAAGCTACAGTAAAACAACTACCCAGACAATTTATTTTTTACATTATCTAGCTTACGTTATGACTAATGAAATAGTTTTGACTAATTAAGTACAAGCTGCATGTACAAATGCAGGACTAACTTTGCTTTCTTGAACCCCTGGTAATGGCCAAGGTAAGGAATTACATGAAATATATTTATACAAATGAGCCGTCATACTGCAGCTGGGCTTGTCTTTGAGGGAATCTGTAAAGAGATGACGGCACAAACAGAGGGACAAAGTGAAGAACACTTTAGTGTGTTGGATGGAAGTTTTGCACGAGCGTAGTTTAAAAACAAGACAGACAAAAATAGTTGGGCTGTTCCCCCCCAAAAAAAATTACTTTGATTGCAAATATTGCGATTTTACAAAGTTCTGGCATGACACAGCACTTTTATCAAAAAAAAAAAAGAAAGAAATGGTGCTCTTCATATCAGTGTCAACATTTTTCTGCTCAAGTTATTTGTACTTTATCAGTTACACTTCCTGTGTGACTAACACATACACTTAGGTGCTGATGCTCAGTTATCTCAAACCACATCACTGAGCTGAATAGCTGAGATCAGTATGAGTTACAAATCAAAGAGATCATTTAATTGTGTTTTCAGTCCATAAACTAAATTAGGATGATAGTGTGCACACAAAAAGAGTAGTGATCACTCGCTCCTCATGTCCCCAGCCTCGTGGGTTTATCGTAGTAATGAACGAGTAAACTGTAAGCAAAATTACAGGTGCGACACATACTTCACTGGATGCTGGTGACTTAACCTACAATAACACTAATACAGCGACATCAATTCAAGCTCAAAAACTTCTCACAGAAAATGAACTGCTCTTTTAGACAGTACCAACATGGATTACACTGCTAAATGAATAAATGTATACAATCCTAGCTATTTGTGATGGATTGGATTTATATTCTGGAGCATGGGTTGGTGTGGGTCACATAGCCATTACAATGTATGCTAGGAATGAACAATACACTCTTTTTAATTATACAAATATGTATTATTTACATACGTTTCATTTACTTTAAAAATAAAAATGATAGGTAGGGGACATTTCATTCTTTCATTCATAGCTAACTTTTAGAAGTGGAAGCCATTACAATTAATGTCAGGATTTCTTATTACAAAATTTTTTTGTAACATAATGTAACCGAATTTGAAAATGTAACTTCTCTCAGAAAGCCTGTAGCAAAAAAATATGCATACCGTTTCTACCCAATGAACGCCATAGGATACATGAACACAAACTGGTAAACTAATGATGCATCACAAAAAAAGTCTGACCTGCATCAATTGTCCACATTGCTTTTCCCATGCCAGTGCTAAAGAAACCTAAAGAAAGTTGAGTTGCGTATGTAAGTTTACATATGGCCTTGTAGAAGAGGGATCATAAAAAGTGCATTATATATTTATTTATTTCCTGAATAGGGCTGCAACTAACGATTATTTTCATAATCGATTACTTGGTCGATAGGTTTTTTCTTCTTTTTCGATTAATCGCTTAATCGGATGGGGCGGGGCAAACTTTCAGTGCCTTTTTTTTGTTTATTTAAAATAAAATCCTGAGTGTTACAAATATAAACTTACAGACTAAAACTTTACACAACTGTTTGTCCAAAACAGAAAAAACCTAAAACACACACACACACACACACACACACACACACACACACACATTATTAATTTAGGACTGTAGTTTAATTCGGTACTTTCTGTGAATCCATAAAAAATTAATGCATAAGTACTTATATAATATAAATATAAGCTAACTAAATAAGATAGAAAGATAGCATTATTTTTTATGGACAGACAAAAAGCACTGAATTAAACTCCAGTCCTAAATTATAATAAAACCATTTTCACTGCACCTTGTGGTTTCTGTTACTCACTGCCTTTAGACATATTTTACTTTCGATCATAATGTTTTAATTAGACATTACAGATCTTACTTGCGCTACACTCTGAATCACCGCATCAGCAACGCGACCTCGTTACTAACACTTCACTACCCTAATAATAAACTACAGAAGTTACACTTCAAGCAAGCGCACAAATACAGCATATAATGACAATAAACTGAAATTAAATTAAACCTTTTAAGCAACTCACGAACGCATCACTGTCATGCTTCCGTGCTCCACAAACTCCGCTTTATAAAGTTTATAAATCTTCTTGGCAGTGTTTAATATAAAATGCTTCCCTGCCTTATAGTACTTCGAGGTCGCACACGTTCTTCATCAGTCACGTGACTATTTTGCCTCCGTCTGATCCTCATCAGACGGGTCATGTTGGGAAAAAAAGGTTACGCTGGCAAACAGTAAACTGAAGAAAGTCATTGTCGGTGACTCTGAGGCTAAAGCTAGCGGTGTTGCCATACGTGCGTGTGACGTCAAGCACCGGCGACTAGGAAGTGGCTTATAATTCCGGTCAGTAAAAACCCACTAGTGTTCCATTTGAGATATTACCTTTCTAAAATCCACACACTAGACGGTAGAGTACTCCGTGCACAGTGTAAGTGTACAGTACTTCATTTGGGACACAACTTTAATATTTAGTCTCCGAAGAGTGTTTTCGGAAGAGAAGTAACGTAATGAGTAAATCTGCCAGTGCCGCGCACAGACCAACTAATCAATAATGAGATCAGTTGACAACGATTTTCATAATCGATTATTATCCATTTAAATCGATTAGTTGTTGCAGCTCTATTCCTGTAAAACCTATTTCTCGCAACAGATTACGTCTAGTCCACAAGACACAATAATAACTGAATTTACACCAATCATCCTGTTCAAAAGTTTACATCAGTGAATGTTTGCACCTTTTGTAATAGTTGTGAGTCCCTCAGTTGTCCTCAGTGTGAAAAGATGGATCTCAACATCATATAGCCACTGTTGGAAAGAGGTCAAATATGCAGAAGATGCTGGAAAAGTAAAGAATGTGCAGGACCTGGAGGATTTTTCTGAAGAACAGTTTAACTGCTCAGGACAAACAAGGGACTCATGAACAACTATCACAAAACATAAACACAGTCATTGTTCATCCAGGTAACGACGCACAGTGTTAAGAATCGAGCGTATGTAAACTTTTGAACTGGTTCATTTGTGTAAATTCAGTTATTATTGTGTCTTGTGGACTAGATGTAAACATCTGTTGTGAGAAATAGATTATTCAGGACAGTACTAAATAAAAATAAAAGTTTAGGATCCCTCTCCTCCCCCACTCATATTTTGCAGATACTGCAAGACATTCAACTGTGTCTAGAACTTCTGAGAATATTCACAGAACAGTATTTATTTATTTATTTATTTATTTATTTATTTATTTATTCATTTATTTAGGTAGTGCACGTAATTACTGCAGACTGCTGGAATACTGCCATTACAAAATCCAATACAATAGCAACAATTAAATAAATAATAAATTAAACAGCTTTAAGCCAAGTTTACACTGTATATTTTGCTGCTGCTAACAAAAATAAATAAATAATGATTTTTTGTGTGTGAGAGAGATATTGCAACCAAAGCCAGCCTGAGACAACACTGACAGTATCAAATTTTTATTAAAAACTCCATACGACTGCTGATCATCTAAAAGTCACCAATTACAGGATGGAATAGTATGATGCAAAACGCATTAAAACAGCTACTAATAGCAAGCAGTCTTTTGAAATACTAACACACATTAAATAATATAACAGTACCAGCCTACGTGCTTGGCCCCATGCACAGGGAGTCATAAAGCTATCTGCATATTAACGGACACAAACAATATCCTTATTAACTCACTTTAAACAACGAGCTTTCCATTCCATTTCCAGAAACTGCTCCAAACTCTTCTGTGCATTTTAAAACATAGTAGCACTGCTACTATGACACCAATGGTTTGTTTGCGTTTATGCAACCTCGTTTTCTGCATAAGCCCAGAACACACCGATTGATGACCTAAGCAGAACGTAGTAATTTTCTTTAACCACATCGTACAGTCTGACATCACGTTACTGCACAGTCTGTTTTATGAATCTTATTAAGAACTTGTAATTTAATTAGTCACCAAGCATCAGGGATTTTTACATTTGAAAACATAACATTTAATGAGTCTTTAAATAAAGCTGAAAAAAGCCTGAGACTACACACTTCATTGGAGGCTGAGAGTGGAGGGGTAGAATGGGATCAGACTGAACGGCAGAGGGAAACTGACTCTAATCTAAAGTGCGAGCTAATGTAGTACAAGTGGTAAGCATTTCCGTTGACAACTTACTAGATTTCCTTAAAATAACAAGTCAGGGGACCTAAGAGCTATTTTTCAAACTACACCAACCATTCGCTGTCCTGGGAGTGACGGTCGGTGTGGGGGTGCGATTAGGGGGTGCGATTAACGTAAGCTAAAACAACACATCTGTTCCTGATCAGGAAAGTGCTGACCTGTAGATGTTGCTGCTTTGAACAGTGGACATGTTTCATGCTCTGTAGGCTGCTGTTTAGACTGCCATTATGAGACTGCAGTCTGATGTTGAGGTTTCACAAAACAAGGTGCCTATCTAGTTCACATTCAGTGAAAAAGTTATGGTGGTCATTTTTGCACATATCCACACTGATTGCCTTAAGCCTAGTTCACATGACACAATTTTAAGCCTGATTTTCAAGTTGATGAGCTTGCCAATAAAAACCCTTTGATCGGCACTCACCGATCAGCAGTTGATCGGTATGTGTGAACTACTCGACGATGCATCGCAGAGGCATCACCGACACCAGACAGGTATTTGGCATGCTAAATATCTGGATCTGTCGGGCGACTCAACATCCTGTGGTGCGAAAAGCGTCATCACTGGCAGTGATTGCGGCAACAAGCTATAGCCAATGAGAGAGCAAGCGATGGGGTGAGGTCACCATGAGGAAGAGAACCCCGAGAAACCTTTGGCAGAAGCATAAAGGCGAGGAGCTGTACAACTTTTTAACATCCAACATCCAAGACGACAATGAAGACGCAACAAAAAAAAAAAAGAAGATGGCAAGAAGAAAAGTGCAGACAAGTCACGGAGCTTGTCTTTTACATTTTGGGGTTTCTTCAGCACAGATCCTTACGCATCCTCGCACAGCATGTTTCTCTCCTACGTCCATCTTCAAATAAACAACTCCTGTTTAAACTATCCGTGCAACTTCTCGCATGTGTTTTCGTGAAAAAAAACATAGTTTGGACAGCAGATAAGAGTCGTCGGGTGACAGAGTCGTTGTCAGATCATGTAGTGTGTGACCCCCTATCGCCGAGCAATCACATAGTGTGAACACAATGACCATGACCCCTGATTACAAGACAGCAAGTTGTGAAGTCTGAACAGCACAGCAACCTGCTGATGCGGTGTAGTGTGAATTAGCCTTTAGTCATACTGGCTACACACAGAAGTGCTGTGTTAGGACAGGTTTAAGTGCATGCTGTAGAGTGTATTTACCACAAGTTAAACGTGCATCTAAATTAGAACCCACACCCACGCGTGCACGCACATGCGCACACACACAGCTCTGTTACTTATTAAGAATGCCCACACAGCAGGCCTACAAAATGAAAAGTGATCACACTAGAACTGGCCGTCATGTATCAGCCGGCATTTTCCTCCTTACGTTACCTCACGCGAGTCACTCACATGGACAACACCATAGTCTAGATTAGAAAGTGTGTAAAAGTGTGAACGTGAAGTAAACCCGAAACTTGATTTAGATCACTGTAATTTAACACAACAGAAAGGAAACTTAGACATTTGCAAATTGGTGTTATTAGGACACCATTTTAGGTGGATTTTAATACTATGAAATATTAATTAGCAAATGACTGTTATCTAACGATATCAGGTGTTATTTTGTTTCTGATTAGCATTGACCAAGTTTTTGCTTTTACCTCTACAGCATTTGGCAGATGTGCTTATCCAGGGTGACTTACAGAAGCGCTTTGCATTTTCCAACTCAAACAGATCCTCATTGCTACTGTAAATAGGTCAGGTCTTATCACGCTAAAATCCTGTTAGAAAGGACTTCTTACAGCAATCAGACTGGAGTCGAGTTTTAAAAACCTGTGCTTTGGGTGAGGTTCGAATGGGCTTCAAAATCCCTGATTAAAGGTCTAAAACAGATGTCTAAATTTACATACGCTTCTGAGGAGGCCCGTTTTAGAAGGAGTGAATTGTGTGTTACCGACTCTCTTTAACACCACAGTCAGCACACTCCTGAATTTAAATTGCAAAGAAAAATGAGAGACCCCCCCTCACTGAAACCTAAGAAAGTAGTAAGGCTGAGACAGAGAGAGTAAACCAGTCCGTGCAGGATTTTGTGGAGTTTTTTGGGATTGTTGCAGCCAAAAATGATTTTGCGATTTTTGAGGGGTTTTTTTGTGGAAAACTACTTGTCGGTAAATTGAACCCTTCAGCTATACTCGTGTTCGACGCATGGGAATCGAAGAGGACTTTGGCCGAATGCATGTTGTGATGACATGACATGACTTTGCCCAAATCTGTGGAAAATCTGCTGTAATTCTGAAAAACTGCAAGCTCCTCTGAATACTGCGGAGTTTGCTGGATTTTGCACTAATTTCTGCGATTGCAGAAATCCTGAAGGGTCTGGTAACCAGCATTTTTATGTATTTATATATACTGGTACATTTTAAGCATGCATCATGGTTTTGTATTAACCTTTCTCTAGCAGTTGTATAGGTACTCTGTAGAGAAGCGAATGCCGTAGGGATGAGTCGGTCATAAAATAAGGCTTCAGGTTTAGGAAACACCCCTTTAAAATTTGAAGCACTCCCCAGAATCAACCAAAACACTGCTGGGACACAAAATCCACCCACATAACCACAAAATTATAGCCACTTACTAAAAAAGTGTTCTGTTAAACCACACATCAGGATGCAGGATGAAACTGGAGGATTTGTGCTAAAGATAGTTGTTCTTCTGAACACCCTCCCTTTCCCCTCATTTTAATTCCTATCATTAAGATCATTACAAGCCTAGTAAAACTTTCAAAAACTCAGACCACCCTATTTGCCCTCTACCTTCTAAAATAATTCACTTGAACTTTAAATAAAGCCAGTAAAACAATTATAGCCACTAAACAAGTCTAGTAATGCTGTACTTTTTCTAGTATGTTGAACAATAACAGGATGACTAACTTTTTTTTTTTTTTTTAAATCTACCAGTGTCTCGGTGAAAGTGAAATTGCCATACTAGGTCTGCACACCAGCTGCCATCTCGAACCATGTCTAAAAATCCGGAGGTACACTTTTAGCAGACTATTCATAGTAAGCAGGAAGTCCTACGCTGATGCGCAAGAACATCAAACCACTGTGCTCTTACCTGGTAGTAGTTTCTGATCTGTCTGAGAACAGTGCTGAGGTTCTGGATTCTGAGGTTGACATCACTGTTCACTTGTTTGTTCACCCGGTGGTTCGTAGGATTTGGGTCTCTGTTGGATGGGGGGGGGGGGGGGGGGGGGGTGAAATCTTAAAGTTAGTTCACAGGAAACAAATTTTGCAACTACAACATGCTAAAGAACATAAGCAAGTATGCAAATACATTACCATACAACCAATCCCAACACACACTGCTTAATTTTTCACCTCAAGCTTTGTTGAAAAAAGTAATACAAGTAAACATATAATCTCACACACACAAAAACAAACAAACAAACAAAAACAGTCGCATGACTTTCACTAGCTAGCCGTGAATGTGAAATAAAGCACCCCGTGCTTCAAACATGACGCCCCCTTTGAGAGTGACATCCTATAAAAGCCAACAAATTAAAAACGTGCACACCATAGCGAACTTGATACTTGTTACCAACGCAAAATAAATTGGGTGGAAGGTGGCAGGTGGGGGTTCGTAAGGGGGCTTTTCCAATTGCTGAATTCTTGGGCTAGTTTCAGGTATTTCTGTGCAGTTTTCACATTGCAGTTGGAGAGAAAATTGTGCGGAGACCTGGCAACCCTCCACACTAGCACACACGCATACACACACACGTTTAACCAAAGAGCTAATGCTTAACTAACAGCTTTTGTTTTGTTTCGCCATATGCTGCGAAGAGTTTGAATGGATCTCACACAGTCATTATTAAGTTTCAGCTGTTGTACTTTTTGCAGTGTTGAATGTTTTAATCGACTGAAGATGGAAACCTAACGCACATATTCAGGAAATGCCTATTTTTACGGTATCGAAAATGCATCGCATTGAGACACTACAATATGGTTTCAAGTTAGAATTTTGTTTATTGTTACACCCATATAAAATTTGTATTTTGATGTGTGCCTTAGAGTGAGCAGAGTTCTAGTTATCGGGGCAGCTCGACCAGCAGACTGGCTCTGGCACACACAAGTGGAGCTCCCACACAAACCTTATTTGTCCCAGCCTCATTTACATTCGCTTTGTGAGAACGGCATGCAAATTCTGCCAGTCTGGCTCACCAGTCCTACTTGCTTTAATAAAAAAAATAATAATAAATAAAAAAAACCTAGTTAATAGCAATGACCGTTTTTCAACCCTGCTGTCCCTTTGCAGTGCTTTGCAGTGTTTAGGTCAAGACAACTGCTGTGTGAATACCTTTGGAGCCATAATTAAAGGAAATGACAGAAGAATAACAAGAGCTTGTTTGGTGAAAAATCTAGAGAAAGGATAGAGTACACAGAAAGGGCAACTGCAGACAGGACATGTTCGTGTTAGTGTGAATAACATTGCCCTCTATACGGCGTAGATCTTTATGCATACTGGTAAGGAAGCACGTTATAAACACATACAGACATACCGACACAGAAAGTTCTTTTGAAAGAAAAAGAAAGATGTAAATACAAACTAATATGCAAATACAAACACTGAGACCAAGGACGAAACCTCTTCGCAAACAATGATGCTACACTGAGAGAAAAGCCTGGACAGGGTGCCAAACCATCACAGGGCACAATCACACGCACCCATTCACACACTATGGACAAAGATGGCCATCAGCCTACAGCGCATGTCTTTGGACTGGGGAAAGAAACCAGAGTACTTGGAGGAAACCGCCAAAACATGGGGAGAACATGCAAACTTTGCACACACAGGGTGGAGGCAGGAACAGAACCCCCGACTGTGGAGGTGCAAGGCAAACATTTTTTTCCCCAGACAAAATAAAACTGAATTTTCGTTAAGGTTGTTTTCCAGAAATACAAAGCTTTTTAATGCATGTGATATTCTATAAAGTGCATCTCACAGTAACACAGCAAGTAGTAAGACATGCATACAATTTATACAACACAGGCCATCTTGAATGGGATCGTCAGACTCTCAGAGTGGAGCTCATGCATAATACAAGCACATGTCATGTCCTTATCTGAATGTCTCCAGTCCCAACAAACCCCCCATTATGAGCAAAATATTTTCTTTGTCTGAGGAGCAGTAGTCATATTCATTAATAACAGAGAGGACTGGGCAGCTTGATGGAAATGGGGTTAATGGATGTTTGGGGGGTAGGGGAGGGGTTACAGGGTCACGCTGGGACACTTCAGTTAGCACAGCTGGGAAAAGCACAAAGACACAAACACTGAGTGAATGCATGACAAAGCAGTAGGGACAACAGCAAACTCACAACCATCAGAAAGCAAACCTGACTGAAATCACATTCTTAAAAAACTTACTTTGGAAAATTGTTTTGAAAGACTAAAAGGGTTCGATGCTAATATTATGTGTACTTTGAACCGTATTCAATTTAGGAGGTCAGAATGCTTCAATTTACCAAAACTTCCTCACCTTCCTACATTAGGATTGCGCCACTTCGTCATTATACCAAAAACACACCGAGAATGAGGTGCAGTTTTAGATTTCCAACACCACTGCAATATAGCATTATATGTCCTGTTCCCTAGCAAAGCCTCTTCCACAGCAGGAAAGACATTTATCATCAGAAACGTAACGTTTTCAGAACAGGAAGCAGGGAAGTCACCTACAATCCTCAGATCTTACAGCAGAGCAAAGTGAAACTTCTTATGAGTCATTCTGAGCTACAATTTTTTTTTTTTTTTTTTTTTTTTTTTTTAATAAAAGGCGCCAAATGAAAGCTCAATACATTAGCAATGATCCAACACGTCCTTAACTATCTCCCTCATCTTACATCCCTAATATATCCCTTTACCACTTTTATTAGCAGCTCCAGGTAACTAAACACTGTAGATATACAATACTTATATGTTGATTGAGCGTGATGAAGCATAAAGGCAGAAATGGTGTCGGTACCCAGTCTGATATCAAGCAGAGAGAGATAGGATGTGGTTACAGAAATACAAGCCACACGACAGCTGCATGATTAAACTACACATACACACACAAACATTTGTATGAACTGCTGTTGGGGCCACTCACATGTGTGTCATGATCTTATGAAGGAAGACCCCATCCACTAACTCCATGAACATGGAGAGCTTGTCCTCAGAGTTAGAAGCCAGTGGCCCAAAGGTCTTCACCTGTAGAAAGAGTAGAACTTTACTATGGCTACAACAACAAGGCGTAAGCGCGAGAACAAACACTATATGCCATATTGCTGTCAATCAACACCTCCAAACATAGCAGCATTTTCAATTTTGCACTGAGACCTTGTGTACAGCAGCGTGCTGCTGTGCAAACGCTAAAATATTACACAGAAACATAAAGGCTGGAGGCTGAGGGGAGAAAGCAGTATGAGAGGCAGCCAAACAGGATGCAGTGCCACGGTGAAGGGGTCGTGGGAAGTTCCGCAGGTTTCATCAAACCATTTCAGCAAGCGTGACCACCTCCCCATGAACACACAGACTCCATCCTCTATACACTAACTCAGCTCAGTGTAACGCAAGAGTCGGATGGGTCGAGGGTTTTCCCTATCTTGTAACTATCCCTGGATAGTTACAAGTTCCCCACTTTGCATTCTTGGGTACTAAAATGTACCTTTTCTTGTTGCTGGGGTGGTACTCATTTTGTACAATTAATATGCACACTTCACCTCAAAAAATGGATATAGTGTACTTTTAAAAAGATTTAAGGAACATAAATGGACCATCATTTCCTTGTTAAGAGTAAAAGGTACACTTCATGCACCTTTCTAGGTAGAAGATACATAATAAATGTACACAAGCACCTTTCTAAGTTAAAGAAACATTAAATGCATAATACCACACAAGCAATATAGGTACCTTTCTAGGTAAAAGATACACACTAAATGTACAATATATATATATTCCCTTGAAGATACAACCTCAGTAACAAGGAATGGTCCAGTTTAGTACCCTTTCTATTCCCCCCACAGGGTGTTACAAAAACACACTGTTGTAGGATTCTACAGTCCCTAGAAACAAACTAACCGTGAAGTGTTCATAACTCAGATGTGCATCTGCATTAACAAAAAGGTTTGCAGTTAAAAAAATTTTTTCCTAAACTGTGCATTTCTTGTTTCTTTTATTTCGTGTGATTTTACACATTAAGAATCCAGAAAGTAACTGCGTTGTACATTGGTAATAAAAATATCCAATAAATAATAAAAACAAACATACACATGTGATATTACTGACAATCACATAAAATTATGTCAATCACATGAAAATAAAACATTTGAAGGTGAATTTTACCATGTTATGCCCTGAGGTTGAACTCAAGTAAACACAAACATGTGATCTCGTGTGAAAATGAAATAACCACGCAGGGAAATCATCTGAAAAACTAATCATGTGGTTTAAAAAAATAATAATGAAAAATAAATAAATAAATAAATAAATAAATAAATAACTAAACAAACAAACACATGCACCACATG
The DNA here is from genome assembly GCF_001660625.3 of Ictalurus punctatus. Classification (NCBI taxonomy): domain Eukaryota; kingdom Metazoa; phylum Chordata; class Actinopteri; order Siluriformes; family Ictaluridae; genus Ictalurus; species Ictalurus punctatus. The sequence goes on along the minus strand of NC_030424.2, from coordinate 14,547,239 downwards.
TGGAAAATATGTTAAACATAACATGTGTCTTGAAAGCACGTGTAAGTGTGATGTTCATGTGGTACAGTTAGAATAGTAAAAACAGCAAGAATTGCAGAATGGTTTAGTAAGCAAAGTGTTTGAAAGGTATCGTGTGAAAATATAAGCTCTTAAAATGAGCCAAGCCATCATTTAGTCTATCAAACAGAGAGGTTTAGAGGTCCTGGTGCCTGGTTTGCATTGCCTGGTTTAGGTTTTACCTGCAATAAACACTACAATGCAGTGCAATACTAAAAGGTCTGTTTTCAAAATAACACACCCAGCAGCAGCAGCAGGTGCTGTGTCTTCCTTCATGTTCCACCCTTTTCCATTTCAGACTTACCCAAACCACCAGCGGGGACTCCATGAAGTTCGCCATCAGCTCAGACACAGTTACAGTTACATCCATTTTGAGAAACAGCAAGAACTTCCAAAAAGCGTTTGTACCACAGTTCACTAGCACATTTCCTAAACTCCACACCGCTGCTCAGAGGACAATACCGCGGTGAGCAAAATGACACCAAAGTTAAAAATGAGAAACATGTTTATCCTTTAAGCGCCAGAAAGATGCTTCGTCTTCCAAAAAAAAAAAAAAACGTGCAGCGCAGAAATAAAACACCAAGGTACTTTCCAGGAACTAGAACGCGGCGCTTTTAGATGTTGCTTGATAAACATTCACGGCACCATTTCCTCCTGAGACATGATCACCGCGCGAGGGTCCTGAACAAAGTGAATCCTACATTACAGCGGACAAATAATAAACTCGAATTTAAAAACAAATTAGTTTTTTTTAATGTTACGCGCATAAGTCGAAACCCGCAATCCAAACGCAGAATCTCACAACATTATAAGGAGTAAAAAAAAAAAAAAAAGTTATGGCCTGCAAGTGTTTGCAAAAGAAATAAAGTTCACCTCCTTCCCACACGCTTCACTTGAGTTACTTTGTTGCTGAGCATTGAACCTGTGCTAAGCATGAATAGGAAGGCACAATGACATGCCAAATACCCAATCAGAAATAAGTTACCGCCTCCGAATTGAGAGAAATAACCAATGAATGACAGTCGGGAGGCGGGGTTCATTCAAAAATGACGTAGCTAACAAGCCAAACGGTGAGGCAGGTTACTCAAGTGGCTTTCAGTTCAATAGCACCCTCTGCTAGCCTCAGCTAGGTCTCACACCTGATTACCATGAATTAAAGAATGAAGTAAACTTTACCTCAGACGTTTCCAGTTGTAAGTTTACACTCTAAGAGAGAGGGGGAAAATAAAAAGAGTACGAATGTGTGCCATTCCTTGTGACTGGGCTGGTACAACTTTACCTTCAGCGTGTATATCTTAACTAGAAATGTGCATACAGTGTACATTTTAAAGCTCTGTTCCAAAAGGTCATTACAGTTTATGTAATGTATGTAGCGACCTTAAATATATTTTTAAAGGTACACACTGTCCACATTTACACTCACAGGATAAATATTAAAAGGTACAAAATATGTGTGCCTCCCCAACAACAAGGGGTGCTAATAGTACCGATGACTACTTTTTTCTGAGAGTGTGCAGTTTAAAGGAAAGATTAAATCATTAGTGAAATTCTGTACTGCACATTATTGTACTGTGTCTATCAGTTCATCAAGGTAATGCTTTCATTTTGCAGGTTTTCGTAGCTCTTCATAGATACCTTTCCATTCATTTTATTTGCATTGCTCGCATAATAGGAACTAAGTAAAAAAAAAAAAAAAAAAGGTACTGTAGATCAGTGAATGACATAGATATGGGTCACACAATATACATTTATCTTCTACTACTTTAGTGTTTGAACAGTTTATTTAGAATGACTGGCTTTCCCAAGGATTAAAAACAATTTATCAACACTGTTGAAACTAAGCTAGTTAGATGAGGTGTGGGGCATGCTGTTCTGCAGGTTTACATTACACCAAGGCAGTGGTCACCAACTCTCTTCCTTGAGATCTCATCCCAAGGAGATCTCATCTCAAGGAAGAACACTAAAATGTGTTCTAACACATTTGGAGGCACAAACCACATTTGGAGGTTTCATCTCCAAGCAAATTCTAACACACCTGTTTTAGTTGCTCAAGAACTTCTTAAGGCAATGATTAGATGGTCAGGTGGCCACAATTATCCATCCATGCATCCATCTTCTACCGCTTACTCCTTTTCAGGGTCACGAGGAACCTGGAGCCTATCCCAGGCAGCATCGGGCACAAGGCGGGGTACACCCTGGACAGGGTGCCAGTCCATCGCAGGGCACAATCACATACACACTCACACACCCGTTCATACACTACGGACACTTTAGACACACCAATCAGCCTACCACGCATGTCTTTGGACTGGGGGAGGAAACCGGAGTACCCGGAGGAACCCGGTACATGCAAACTCCGCACACACATGGCCCCAGCGGCTCTCAAACCCCGGACCCTGGAGGTGTGAGGCGAACGTGCTAACCACGTGCGCCCCGGGCACAATTATGTTTGGAGCTAAAGTCTTCAGGAAGGTAGATCTCCAGGAACAGGGTTGGTCACCACTGCACCATAAGAAGTTAATAGTTGCTACCAACTCTGCACATTTTAGTGTTCTTCCTGCTCTAATACACCAACGTCATCTCAGAAAGGGTCTGTTCATTTATCTGATTTGTTGGATCAGGTGTGTTAGGGCAGGGAAAACCACAAACTACCACTGCATTAAGAGGTGCTGATGGAAATACACATGTAAAAAGAGACATTTAAAACAATTCAGATTTGATTATGTATTATTTATGCATAAACATATAACTTTATATCTTTTCCCTGATAAATCCACTAAATACCAGTCTTTACTGTCTTCTTTTCCTCTTCCATGGCTTCATTTCCTCCTACTGTATGTTACATTCAAATTGGTGTTACACATTCTTTCCATATACATTCTGAAATTGAATGATTGCATTGAACATCACTGACCCAACATTATACTCTTTACAAAACATGGTATTCATCTGATATGATTAAAACAATAGACATGATGCATGCTTTTGATAGCTGCTATAAATTTAGATTAGTCAGGAAAGAGCCAGTGACCGCTGTGGCCGCTGTGTGTAATAACATAGCACCATATAAAATAAACACATCCATTCATGCATTAGAAAAAATAACATTACACATATTATAGGTTTTGGACAATTCTTAGTACATTGCCATCTTGTTTTGTCTAGCAAGGTACCTTCTAGTTATTTTGCAGAAAGTTAATCCTAATTCCATGGGGGGAAAAGCTAAACTTGAACAATAAAAAAGGTTGCTGACCACTGTGCATACTGCACTTGTATTAATTATATACAGTAGTGTACAGTGTATAAACTAAACCTCCTGAGTAAACCTATGGCTAATTGGCATTTACAACAAACTCTGTAACGTCCAATTGTAAATTGTACATTGTACAAGTTCCAACACAAAGAGCACAGTATCACATTTTACAACCATTTTGAGAAGTATGGCAAACTGACAAAATGCTTAATATGTGATTATAAATCTACTATATAATATTAAGAAAGCATGCCCAACAGAAGATCAAGTAATGCAAAAACAAACAAACAAACAAACAATCTTTGGTTGAGTGTGAAAACAGCATTCCTGTGCTTTTGTCTGAATGTGAATCTGGTATGTTTTACGGAAAAAAAGTAAAGTTAAAAAAGTAAACAAGTGGACCATTGCAACAGTTCACTGGCATACATACAGGCACAAGTGTAATTTGTAATCATAGAAATTAACATAATGTTTGTTGTTGTTGTTGTTTTTTTTAATGCATGTAGCATGTTAATATAAATCAGTTCATTTCTTCACCAACCCACTGTCTGTCCTCTGTGGTTTTTGCGTGCTTTCGCTGAGGTCCTGACCTATAAGGGTCCCTCTCACTTCTTTTTGGTGAATAAAGTAAACCTCTTCTCCTTTTCCTTCTTGGCAGAGGGAACGTCTGAGGCAGTTGAGGATGAAGGAAGGGGCAAGCTCTGGGCTTGAGGTTCTGAAGGCCCTTCTACTTGCTCCTCTGCCACATTCTCTGCTGCCTTCTCTATGGCCTTAGTCCAGATCTTCAGTTCTTCCTGTGGAAGTAATATGTCACCGAGAATATTAAAATGACTCCTTTAAAATTTTAGACACATGCAACTGAAAACTGAAAGTAAATTGTGGCACCGCTTTCAATACGTTCTCTTTACCGGGTGATATTTTACACTAAACACATAGCAAGCACAATTTTTCTGCTTACGTTGTACTTCTGTCACATACAGAACACTATATTTTGCTATATTATGGAATGTATTTCCATTATTTAAACAATCCATAATCTGTGTCAAATTAAATGAGAAAAAAAACAACAACAAAATAAAGTGTCTTAGTAAGCTATTGGGCCACCACAAGCCTTCAGAACACCTTTAATGTGCTTTGACGCAGATTCTACATGTTTCTGGTACTGGATACTCCCTCGGTTGGTGCTTTAATGATTGTGGTGGAGAGTGCCTCTGCAAACACAGAACATTTCCCTAACGTTGGGCATATGGTTCTCCTTTGGTTCTTATGGTTCTCCTATTTTTTGGGAACCCTTTTATAATGTTCTGGGAATGTTCTATTTTGACTAACAAAGTCAGCACTGTTCCTAAAACATTCTCTGAACTTCAAAACACAACATTCTTTTAAGGTTATATGATAACTGACCAGGATGATTTGACAAAGGAAATAATATGATTCGCAAGATTATACGAGATTACTCTATACACCTCTTGGACAATGTTTTTGTTGTTGTTGCTTTTCGGTTTGTTAAATTGTTTGCAGTGAGAAAGCAAACCAAACCAAATACCATATGAACAAAAAGTGTCAATTTCACTCTGATTCAGGTGCAGAAAATGGACTACTAGGTGTGAAAGTGCCCTAAAGGTTACCAGAATGTTCTCCGCACCATCACATTTTATCACAAGGTTACTTTAAAGTTATGAGGACATTAGGGGAATGGAATAGCAGTTAAAATTGAAACTCCATGGTGCAGAATGCAGGCGCGATCATATACATTGGTAAGGCATGTTTATAATCTGCCACTCAGAACAGATGTTTAAACACATAAATGAATGCACCACTCCCTTTGCAGAGAGGTTGACTGGCGTCATGTGTCGCTTCTGGTGTAAAATAGGCTATAGGGTTAAAAGTGTATTCTGGGAAAGAACTGACCTCATCTCTACACTGGAATAGGTATTCACTTCCATCTCCAAGCCTAGAGAATGCAAAAACAACAGAGGATTGTTTCATGTTTCATTCCAGATGGCTAAATAAAGAATAAGTTTGGTTAGGTTTCAAAGAAGTCCCAAGACACTGAAGTTATTTCAATTACCATTGACAGATACACATAGCTGTATGAAATAGTTCAAAATTTTGCATTCCCCATGATTTTTAAAGATAATAATCCTAAACACTGCGCAAAAATAACATTTTGAAAAGTTCTGCCAACAACATTTCAGTCTCTTGGTATGTAGACCTGAAGACAGTATATGACATGTGGCGGAACTGTTCTAGATATATAGCCAAAGATTTGCCAAGCCATCTGGCAGAGAACAGAAATGTCAGGAACGGGTAGGCTGTTGGAGCTGAATGTTACAACTGGAATTATCCAAAAGTGAATATATGAGAATTTGGATGCAGTTAATAAGACAAGGCAAGGGCTTGGTATTAGAGAATATTACTATCACATTCAGAAAGGGAAATACAAACCTTTGAACTCATATAAGTTTGGTTTCTTCCAATATTAACAGCTAATCGCTATTTTACCATGTTTGTGGCTTGTAATTCTGCTTTGTCTTCTTCAGTCTGCCTTAAGGATAAGTAAACTTCTCATGTATGTCATAAAACAGAGCGACTAATTATTCTTTTACTTCAGTTTGATAACGAACAGTACATTTTGCTATGCTTACCGCAGTTTAAACACCTGCTTCCTTTTCTTGTAATTGGTCAGAATCTCGCAAACAGCATCGTGGAGTGACAGCGGGTCTTCTCCATGGTATGTAACACCATGGGCAAAACTCTTTGCATCCTTGTAGGCTGAAAGTTGGCCAGGCTTTAAAACAAAATAGATGCTGTTCCACGACCTGAGATAAGAAGAGAGAAGTGAAAGGTACTTCATGTTGTATGACAGCCTCTTCTTCTTCTTCTTCTTCTTTTTTATATAAGAGTGGATTTTAGATCAACACGAGAGCATCAGCTGAGGACAGTATACATTACATTACCTATTGGCTGCTTTTTTATTAGGTCCCTCCATCTCATGTTTACGTGTGAGGGTTCCCTGCAGCAGGGGTGGCTGGGATTGTGTAGGCATAATGGGAAGAGTGGCAGCACGCTCTGCCTCTTTGGTAGCCTGGGTGGACGTTGAGGGTTCCAGTTCCACACTCTCCTGAATATCTGAAATCATGGGCACCACTGAGTCCCCTGCAGTGCTATCTCCATGTCCTGAGCTTGGATCTACTGCTGCCATGCCAGACTAAACACAGACACAGGTGTGTAAAAAGAAAGATTTGATAAATGACCATTAAATGGTACAGAGATATAGAATAAAAATGGAGATGGAGTGGCAAAGTGGCAAAATTCACTGACAAGAGACTGCTCCTCAATTGTGTCCAAACGTGAGGACTCTTCGACATAGCCTGTGTCATCCCTCCTAAGAGTCAAAGGTGCAGGGATAATAAATTTAAGCTGTGGATGATAAACTGTCCACAAAGTGTTTGACTTGAACTTGAATTTTACCTGCTGTCCTTTTCCTCTTCCTCTCTGTATTGCTGAATTTCCAGCTGCTGCTTTCTGATTTGAATCAGTTCAAGCTAGCACCAAACAAAAAACAGTAATTATAAGCACACCTTCTCTTATACATACATAGTCAAAGCTTGATTGCCCTTACCGTTGTAAGGCGCTCCAGTGCAGAGAATCGTTCCTCCCAGGTGGCAGTGGATTTCTCAAAGGCATCGTGCCTCTTGAGCAACTTCTCTACCTCATCCACAGACTCACCCAAGTCCTTACTGGCCACATACGGCTCCTGAGCTACCAGCCAGGCTTCTGCTACAGATGCATCTCGGGCAAACTGGCACACCTCTAACACTAGAGGGAGACATTAACAATAGTTTACAGGCTTATGTATACATGAAGGATAAAGAGTAGAATGTGCATGAAGTGTTAAAGTCTTCATGAACTCAGATTTGAAATTTTGTGGCTTTACAAACATGTTAGCCTTAAGGCTATCTATAAGCTAGTGTGTGCCAAAACAATTACAAAATTCGCATTTAGAAGATATATGCATTCAGAATTTACAATCTCTCTCTACCACTAATATGGATCAACAATTTTGATGACATCATACTGTACTTCAGCTTCCCATCAGATTTTCTGTCCAGTCAAATGTTGTCTAGAATCTGAAGCATCCCACCACAACATTATAAAAAAATCACCTTGCCAAAGTTGCTGTTGTTGAGATCATCAGCAAGCATGGGTCGTAAATGTAACTTTGGCTGTTCAAACGCATGCATTTTATTAAATTTCCCTACTGTAAGTTGGTTAAGAAAGAAATGGCTTGAATTCATTCGCGTTGAAGAAGAAGGTACTTGTGCCAGTTCATGAATTTTACGGCTTAGCCCAGGCTGTGAGGTAAGCTAAATTCTATTGGCTATTTAAAAAATGTAATATGTCCCGTACTGACTATTAAGTGGAAATGATGTCAAGACATCGAATAACGCTGCACGTTTCAAGGTACTTCACAGGACTTTAAACATAAGTGATGTGTGTTTGAATAATTCAAGAGCACATACACAGTCTAAGCCAGTCCCATCTGTCATCCCATTTAAGCATCATTTCCTCTCTCTTCTCAAGTAGCTGCATCAACTTCTCTTTGATCTACAGGAGACACAGCAATGAAAAAGAAACACAAGAAAATTACAAATTTACCAAATCAATCTTCTTAGACACCCATACTACAGATCTGAATATGAAAGCTCCAATAGTGCTGTATCTGATTACCTCATTTGCATCCCTGTGCTTCTGTGCTAGTAGAGTCCGCCCTAATGCCACACAATCATTAAACTTTGGTCCACGAGTCTCAATCTCTGCACGGATCCCTTGGTGATACTTCATTAGCAACTCCACTGATGACACATCTCTGTACTCGTGCATAGGAAAAACACGTTTATAAAAATGTTCAAAATTCATAACATTACTTTAATTCTCTGTGGTGAAAGTCCGAGCTCACCTGGGTTTCTCCTGAGTTTCTATTTGCTGGATGATGCTTTCCATCCAGGCCATTAGATCCCTAACCATGGTGAAAAAACGGAACTTGTTTGCTGTCTCCTCCAGCTCTTTCCGTCTACCTGCGCAGGCAGCCAGAAGACCCTTCCATGCATCTACCACCTCTTTCTCTGTTGCCTTGATGGCATCTGCCTGGACTCCAGCATACTGGGCATGCAGACGCGCTGCAGTGTCCTGGAACTGCTGTACCTATATATATATATATATATATATATATATATATATATATATATATATATATATATATATATATATATGCCAAATAGAGCAAAATTAAGGTTCATATTTCTCAAAAGAGTCCAAAGGTACAGTAAATAAACATAGTAGTGATGGAAAGGTATTCAAGTCTCATTTAATATCTTCATAGTGATCTACCTGCTTTCCAAGGGAGCTGATATCTCTCTCAAATGCAGCATGCATGCGATGGAAAGACTCTGCCTTGCTGAAATCCTCTCCCACATCTTCTGGAAGCTCATTTTGTTTCTCCTCGATCTGGACTACCAACTCCTTGCCATCATAAAAGTACCTGGGCAGCACGACAGATTACAATCTATTCTTCTCTACCGTTTAGTAAAATTGCATGTACATACTCAGGAATGCACATGAAATCATACTCATTATTTCTACATGATCTTTATTGCCTGATGGATAAATAAAGTGTGTAAAACATTATGCATTGAGAAGTATTTATTTTAACTGATTCGATTTTATCCACAATGACTTACTTAAACAGATCATAAAAAGACGTGAGGAGCTGTGTGCGGGTGTCAATGAGCTCCAAGAGATCTGCCCAACTCTCGTTAATGCCGTCCTTCCATTCAGCCAGAGTAGATGATTCACTATGACCAGCCTCGATCAGCTCATCAATGATGTGATTGACAGCATCCACCCGCTCCTGTCCCACTGTCCCCGTCTCCCTGGCAAACTCCCTGAACTTATCCCTCAGCATCTAAGTGTCATTTAAGGTCACATGAACTAATCATTATAATAACAAATGCAGCATTATACATTTATATCTTGTTACATGGTGACAATTTAGACTGTGACCTAATTACCAGGCCAGAAACAAGAGCTCGTTCAATATTTCATTAGACAATTGACATGTGTGTGTAAACATCTTCATCTTCTAAGTGTCTTACATTACTATGTGTGTGAAGGTGTGTATGATCTGCAGTACCGTAACATGGTCCAGGTCCTGTCCCATTTCCTGTGAAGAAGCCACCACATCACGCTCAGCAATCCACTGCTCCAGATCTTCCACCTCCCGGCTCATGAGGAAGTGATGGTAAGTGTGATCAAGGTTCTTCCTGCGGTCCTCAGCCAGCTCCTTCAGTCCTGCATACTGTTTGTCCACCTGACCCTGCCTCCGGATGATGGCCTCCCTGCACAGGAAAATGAGAATATGAATTTACGACACTCCTCTTGTTAAAGATTGTTTTACAACTGAATTGTTAGCATACCCTTCAGGATGCTCTTCAGCAAACATCTTCTGAGCATGGTCAGCGAGCTTCTGGATAGAATCCGCATAGTCATCAACAACCTGCTTCAGAACCAAGTGCCGCTTTAGCAAAATCACAGCGCTCTGCTCATCCTGTAAAGAATGGAGATATTAAGTTACAAGAAGAGAGAAGCAGGTCTTTAAACTCGATGGTTTCAAAGAAATCCAAGAAATAGCAAACAAAAGTTTAAGGAAAAATAAACTATTCTGTGTAAAGTTTTGCAAAGGTGTCCAATCATTTATTCATCACTTCCTGAATAGCTCTACCTTTGCTTTATCATCAGCAATCATGTAGAGTTCCTGTTCACCAATCCATGCTTCTGCTTCATCTGCATCATTGTAGTATTGCTGGGCATCATTAGAGGCATTGAGTCGAGCTCGCCGTTTTGCCATTTCATCTTGCAGCCGTGCCCAGACCTCCTCCAACCTCTTCATTTCCTCAGACATATGCTCTGCCTCTGGGCTACCTTCTGCAGCCGCCATCATACGTCGACCCCGCTGCAACACCTCATCCATACGTGGCTGGTGACCTTCAATCTCCTTCTGGAGGGTCTGTATTTGCATAAATTTGGTTAATGCAAATAATCATGAACAATTAAACAATTGTGATGTTGCCTCAAGGCAGGATAAGACTTGCCCACCTGATTCTTTTTCAGGAGAAGCTGGACTGTCTGTAGATTGTTCCCATGATCCTGTGACATGGCCATAGGCAACCTCTCTTCAAGCCAGAGCTAAAAACAAAATCGAATCAAAAGATTAAATGACTGTTCATTAGATCTCTGTGAATTCCTCTGTGTGGAATTGCCACTCACTATCTCATCTGCCACATCTCTGTAGAACTGGTACACAGCTTTAGCTGCCTCGAGCTGTCCCTTGCGTTGAGCCAGAGGTGTAAGGAGTTGCTGAAAGTCTCTCTGGACGATCTGCTGCTCAGCTTCCAGCTCTGGTTGCTCTTCAGTCAGTGGAGTATGCTGCTGCACAGCTTCCTGCAGCTCTTGCAGCTCCCGACCTCGGTCTCGCACCTGATTCTCAGTCATCTGCAGGAGTACAGGTCACACTGGTTATATAGAGAGGTTTCAAGGCTAAAGTGAAAATCCAAAATGAAATCCAAGCATTTTTACAGCATTGTCTAAGAAATTAACCAGACTATTTCTAGGATAAAGCAAATCAACATTTGAGCATAAAATGTTATACATATACATAAAATGTTATATCAGTACATCAGTTTCTGGTATGATCCTGAGCTCAGGTTACTGTTTGTGTGGAGTTTCTGAGCAAGTTCACCCCGTGCACGGGTTCCTCAGGTTTCCACCTACCTCCCAAAAATATACCAGTAGATGGAATGCCTATGCTAAAATTGCCCCTGGGTGTGAAATAGTGTGTGAATGTGGGCTTGCGTGGTGCTTGAGATGGACTGGGGTGAGATGGACTGGGGATTCAGGGTGTGACCTTGCCTTGTGCCCAGTGTATAGGATCCACCGTGACCCTGACCAGGATAATGAGGTTACTGAAGGTATAATGAATAAACATAGACTATACTTTACTATCTTGATGATGTGTGTGAGAATTGTCACCTGGTCTCAGAAATTACTAACACAGACACAAATTAAGTATACGTCTACCAATTGCACCATAATTTATAATGTTGAGTACCTATACAAATGTAATTTGTCATAAAAATGGATTAGATTGTATTAGCCAGACTCTGAGATTGCCTTTCGTGCAGAACACAAACACTGACACTCCCACATTCCAGGATGACAACTGTAGGGTATGAATGCTGGGTCTACAAGTTGCTTGACAAGCAGAATGGAACACTGAGACACTTTGACTGGCGTGTAAAATCACCATTTGGATTTGGAACAGTGGGTGAAACACCGAAACACACGTATGTGTTATTTCTTTTGCTAGTTTATGCACACCCTCTGGCTTTAACAGTACAAACCCTGTTAAGCAATAATGGCTGTCAATTTTGCCCACTTTTCCACTTACTGAATGTGTAATTCAGCCAGAGTGCATAGGTGCCTATTTTTGTGTTTCAGCTGCTGTTCCAAACAATGAAAAAAGATTTGTCACTTCATTCTCATGTTCATAAGGGTTATGAAGTCTTTGCAGGCTGTTTGGCACAGATTAAAAATATTAAGACATGGTCAATTCCTTTCTTACATAACTTGTACTATGTGTGTTCAGCCCTTGTTGTAATCACGAACTTACATTTTCAAACTTTAAAATTCATAATGAACTGGTACCCTGGCACAATATCAAGATGGCATAGTATAATGTAAAAACGTCACATTATATTGTTACGGGACTGGTAATAACCCACCATTTTCAGTTATATTTATTATTTACCTCTTAGTTATTTTCATTTTAAATTACATTTACAGCATTTTTAACAGATGCCATTCTCCAGAAGTGCTTTTTAGTCTCTATCAAAAACATATCCTCATGCTAGTACAAATAAGTCAGGGTATAAGAATACACTCAAGCTAAAACCATGTTAGAAAGGAGTTAGTAATATCTGACTGGTCACTTGGGTTTAAACCAAACCACAGATAGGCTTGTTGGGGGACATTTCAGGGTGAAAAAACTCTATGGCTCCAACAAATTGCCAAAATATTATTGGTTCATATTTGAATGGTTTGATTGTGACTAAAAGCCTATTCTAATTCCAGTCCATGAGTCCATGAACCCTTATATAAAGTACTTGATACTTGCTGATTTGCTTTAAATCCAGTACTAACATCAGACTAAAGAGGCCAACTGCTAATTTACAGTCAATTATATTGTAAATTAATTTACTAAAAAAAAGAAGAAAAAAAAAAGAAAGCAAAATAATACAACGGCACACAAGGAAAACATATAACTAGTTAGAATAAATTAACTACGACATGCTTTTGTTTTCAAATTATCATTATTTTGTTGACTAAAACAAGCATAAATTAGTAATTTATTGATACAAAATTAGGCACATTTTAAACGTAGTTTTCAAGCATGCTCTTATTAACAACCAGTTCATCATGGGATGGTACTGGGAACTATGGGAACATGGGAACCAGTTCATTGGATGGTTAATAGTTCTGTCTTTGTTGTTGTTGTTGTTGTTTTTAGCATTTTGTGACAGAGAAACTCTGTTGTAGGCTTTCAGAAAGAACCTTAAAGGGTTCCCTCAGAGGGACTTTAGAGTTCTACGTTTAATTTTGAGCACTTTTAAGCACTTGGACGAATCCCAAAAACAGCTGTTATCAAAACAGAAAGTGGCAGACCATCTAAAGTGCTGCTTGTTTTCAAGAGAAGTGTTTGGTATTTTCAAAAATGAATATGAATATTTACCTGATGCTTCTTGAGAAGGATATTGGCACTAGTAAGATCTTTAACCTCCTCATTAACATCACCCTGGAGCTGCTGCTGCAGATTAGCCAACCACTTCTTCAAATCAGCCAAGCTCTCTTCAAACAGCTCTGAGCGATGTGCATCAAACAGAAGTCGGGCCTTTTCCTGTGTGGTATGTTCCAGCTTGTTCCACAGCTCATGAAGTTTCGTCAGACGTTCCTTCACAATGGGTTCAAACTCTGGTTTGGAGGCCATCAACTCTTTACCTTCCTACATAGGTGTACAAGGTTCAGAAGTTACATTTGCATGTTGTTGAATAGATTTAAAGGGATTTACATCGTTTATGGTATGCGAGTAATACGTATTTTATAGTGAGCTCAGACATGTATAAACCTGATCAATTTTGTTGAGCCAATCCTTATTTGAAGCCAGTTCTGCCATGAAGGCCTGGTGCTTTTGCCATTTGCTGTGAAGGTTGCGAGCCTCATCGTATGAGGTGTCCTGAGCAGTCAGCATCTTCTCATTTATCCACAGAGTAAGCTGAGAAATGAGCCAGAGATAGGAAGAAATGAGTATTAAAAGTAAAATGACTGAAGGCTAGAGAAAGCTATCTATATTCATTCAGATCGGATAGAAAATTCACTTACATCCTGAGTGTTCTGAAGAAAGTGTTGCAGGTCTTTGTTGTCTCTGAGTTTCTTAGATACCTCTTTGGCTTTGTCTTGGTTCTTCTCATATCTGCAGGAACATACAAACAGAGATTAGGCAAGTTTCCAGTGCATATACACACACAACTTACAGTGAGAACGTCTTGCTATCTCCAGAACAAAGCTCTGCTGTTCTAGATGAGCACTTTTACTATGAGATCAATACCCATCAGGACAGGCGCCCAGCTCTCACTACAGCAGACGACCTCCACTTATGGGAAAAATATAGACTTCCTCTACACTACCTAATGCTCTTGTCTCAATGCTGACCCGAGAACGGTGAGATTACACAGCATGTTTTAGTAATCTCCTAACACTACCTGCTAGAAGGAGAACATACAGACACTTTCAAAGCAGTTTAGACTTTGGTTGCTTTTCTTATCCTGTCTTATCCTATTCTTATAAGGTTTACAGTGGTGGCTCAGTTGATAAGACTTTGGATTTCTGATCAGAAGGTCATGAGTTCAAATCCCAGCACCACCAAGCTGGGCCCTTAAGCAAAAAGCCTTTAACCCTCAACTGAGATGAGATAAATGTAAGTCTCTCTGGATAAGGGCATCTGCCAAATGCCATAAATGTAAATGTAAATTGCAGAATAACACTGGTCAAATAAAAGACACAAGAGGCATGGACACACAGTATAATATCAGTGAATCTGAAACAGGAACTAAGATAAGAGTATTTAGCATAAACATTATTACATTTTTCTGACCTGTCTTGGATAGAGTTTATTTTGTCCTTTACTTTCGGTGAGTAAAGGTTTCCACTGTCTATCAGCCTTTGACCTCCATCTAGTGTATGTATTATTTTGTCCTCATTAGCATCCATAGTGGTGACAAAGTCCTCATGCTTCTTCAAAGCCTTCTCTGCCCCATCGAGTGTGTCAGGCTGTTCCAGGTGAGCCAGAACATACTCCTAGTAAATATAAACACAATGTACAAAGGTTTTTGTATTTGGGTTATGGGTTGGACTGGCCAAATAGCTGGAAAAAGGTTGGCAATATACTTACCTGGTTGTTCAAGATGGTTTCAGCTTGCTTTGCATCTCTTGAGAACTGTTGGAAACCCAAGCCTTGGTCCAAATAGTTCTTTCGGCTTTCCCACATTTTTTGCAGCTCATCCCAACCCTTATCTACACCCTTCAGCCTCTGATCCAGCTCTTGGTATTGGGCATCCTCCTCTTGGTCACGGGTGACGGCTGCTCCAGTGTCTCTAATGCTGTGATAGTCCTCCTCATGGCTATCCATATCATCTTTTAGTGCATCGTGAAGACTTAGGAGCTTCTCTGCCTCTGGCAGGCTTGTAGGCATCTCCTCAGATGCAATGGCCTTCTGTGTCTTGAAAAGCCAAGACTGAAAGTCATCCAGGTTCTGCAGAAAGTTTTGCAACTTGCTTACTTCACCGAGAGAATCCTCTCTATCCTTTAGCGTTTGTTTCAATGTCTCCCAAGCTTTGTTTAACTCTGCTTGTTGGGCCAAGATGTCAGCGGCATTCTCAGGATGGTCCTTGACAAGTTGTTGAGCCTCACCACGCAGGAAGTCCAGCTTATCCTGAATAGCAGCCAGGTCTCTTTCCATGCCATAAAGTTTCCTTTGGATAGTCATGACAGCAGCCAGGTCATTTCCAAGGTCCTGTGTAGACTCAATGACTCGTGTCTTGTCTTTGATCCATGCCCCGGTTTCATCACACTCAAGCCCATAATTGTGAAGACTGAGTGCTGAATCCACCTTATGCTTCTTAGATTCTACCATATCCTTAAATGCATCCCACCTGTGAGGGCAGTATAAGCATTATTAAAGATATGTGATATCTATTGATATTTAATAGGACAACTAAATTTAGCAAGCAAGGCTTGAAAGTCTATACTTAAAGAATGGTTCTTACCTCTTATTGAGACGAGTCTGACAATCTTTCACCTCTTTGTATCGTGGGTGCCTGCTGTCCTCTAGCTGCTTGGCTGCTCTGTTGATGTTGTCCACCAATATCTGCATGTTGCCCATTTCTTGGGCAAGGATGCTTAACCTGACAACACAAGAAATTATTCATGTAAGAAAACTTCACTATTGAAAAATGTTTACCAAAGTGTCACCAGGCAGTGGTGTCGTGTCACTCCTGGAATGCAGAATTTGCAGTGGAATGGCATGCATGTCAGTAATGCCCATATGTTCTTAAAATAATAAGTACTGAATACCACTCCACTTGACACATTCCAAACAGGGTGGGCTTGCAGCATGTACATACCTATTCTGAACGACCTCCAGATCCTCCAACGTCTCTGGTGTTTCTAACCCGATCAGCCATGTCTCTTTCTGACCCATCCAGAGCTCACAGGCATCTGTCTCACTGAAAATGGTGTACAGTGCCATAGTGTCCTCTAGCTTCTTCTGTCGCAGGTCTGAGAGAGACAAGAGCTCCATGTACAGATCCCTAATGTCCTGCAAACGCCGCTGGATGTCAGGGGTGTTCTTTAGCTCCTCGGGCAGTGAATTGGCCTGTTTGCTCAAAGCATCAATGGTGGCTCCATTCTTAACTGCCTCATCACTTAGGGCATGATGCCTCTTGAGCAACCTCTGTGTGGTGTACTCCTCATGCCCAATATCTTCAGAGCTCATAAGCCGGATGGCATCCAACAACCAGGCCTTAAGGTCATCAGCGTCACCCTGGAACTGGAAGAAATGTTGCGTGTCCTGGAGGTTCTGTTTGCGGAATGCAGCCAGCTCCTCAAGTTGCTGCCATTGCCTCTGTACTTCCTGCATGCGCTGCTGCACCTTAGGGGTACCAAAATGCTTGGCTTTTATCATCTTCTCACTTTCACCCATCAGCTCCTTCAGGTGATCACGCCAAGCACCCAGCTCATCTTCAAAAGCACGGTGTTTACTCTGAAGCACCAGCACACTGGTCAGGTCCTTGCCATAGTCGAGAGAGGAAAATATGTGTTCCTTCTCACGGATCCAGCTCTCCAGTTCAGCTGTTTCCCAGAAGAAGTGCCATAGACGGCGAGACTGTTCCAAACGTGCCTTGCGTTGTGCTGCAAGTGCACACAGCTCCTGATAACATAGGTCTAAGTGCTGTACCCTATCTCGAATCACTTGGGGGTCACATGGTTTGTAGCCTGGTTGAGGAGGCAGAAAGCAGAATTTAGTAAAAATCATAGATGAATCTATGATTGTATGATTATTTTACTTCATAGGTCAAATTACTTTACAAGTTTACAATTCCGGTGCTAATCGTATATGACAATAGCCTAATAGCATGCTAATAGCAGGGGAAGTGTAAGAAAACTGTTCTACTAACTGTCTCCATTTGCAAATTTGAGAGCAGCTGCATTAGCAGAGCTCACTCTCTCTGCTTGCACAGCAATATCTGCCTCGATTAAAGCATGCTTCTGCAGAAGGTCCTCCACCTCCAACAAGTGCTTCCCAAAATCAGGTGACTGGAGACGATTCTGATAAAAAGTTTCAGTTAAGTCACAATCAAATCATATACAAAGAAACTTGATACGCTTGAAATTTAGAACACAATTTTTCCTTGCTGGATCTTTCTGAAAAGACAATTACAGAAAAATTTTAAAGCTTAAAGAACTAACTAATTTCACGACAGTAATCAAAATCCTCTTCTACCTTCATCTCATCTATCCAGTTAATGATGTAAAGCATTTCCTGGAAGATTCTTTGCAAGGTGAGATTCTTCTCCAGGCGGCCCCTGCGAGCGCTCAGAAGCTCCTGGAGGTAGTCCCAAAGCCTCAGGATATTGTCCTTCCTTGCATCAATCCGTTTAGCATCATGGTACCTCTCTGCCTCAAGCTCTTTAGACAAGGCCACCAGGGCTTGTACACGCTCCTCATATGCAGCAATGTCTGTCTCAATGGCATCGTGCTTTTTCTTCGCTGCCTCTACTGCTGGTAGATCATATCCAAAATTGTCCTAAAAGGTAAAGGGGTACATTGAAGTATATTGCTTATTTTTTAGACTGTGGCATGTGGATGCAAAAAACAACCAGTCCCAATTTATTCCAAAGCATGTAGGCAACACAATTTACCTGTGCTACCAGTTTCTGGTTCTCCAGCAGCCAGGTTTCTCTCATGGCAGCCTTTCTGTCAAAACGACGGGCCATTTGTTCAAGATTTTCCTGCCTGATGAGCTCATCTCTAAGCACCCGCTCTCGCTCATATTCAGCGCGCTCCAATCGCTCCCATGCCTGGGTCAAGTGATAATTGTTCGCGCTCAATAACTCAATAATAGTGCTATACAACATGAGATATTACTAATTTTACCATATTGTTATTATATGCAAACCATATATACTTTACAATGATAGAAAATAAGAAAAGCTAAGCCAGTAGAGGTGTCTCACCCTGTTGATGTCTGCCACCAATGCGCCTTCTTTAGGGGTGTAAACCTTCTGATTGTTGGCCCTCATCCTGCTCTGGATTGTGAAGAGCTGTACTTCCAGGTTTCCCTTATCCTGGAATCTTTATAGATGTTGGGATTAAAGTGAGATAATTCAACGTCACTGCCTAAGTCAAATTAAGAACACGTAAAAAATAATAAGAATAAAAATAAATGAGGTCAATTTTTGCGCTTACTTTTGAGGCTTCTCCACAGTACGGTACGAGTTGAAGGCTTGTAATTGTTGCTGGACTCCATTCAAAGAGTTTGCGAGTTTGCGGTTGTTGAGGATAATGATGGTCTGTTCAATCCATGTTAGCAGGTCTGAGGAAAGTGTCTCATACATCTTAATCATCTCTTCTGTTTCAATGGCTTGGTCCAGCACCTGAAGAATGACATGCCTTTTCAGTGCAAGATTTGTATAAATCACGCATGCTCACACAGAGTTAAGCAAACACTTACATAAAAATAGAATTGCTCTCACCTTCCCAACTCGCTTGCCTTCAACTGCCAGAGCTTTCATCTTGGAGAAGTAATGGTAGAAAGCAACAACATAAGTGATGATGGACTTCTCATCTGGGTTCTCAGTAAACACATCTGCAAATAACAGAACAAAGAGATGGTCTCTTTCAAACAGAACCATGGTAAAATAGGTAAAATTAGGAGTCTCTGGTATAAAGACATTTTCTTGCCTTCTGGGTCCAAGAGCTTGGTGACTCCAAGATTTCTCTCAGCCACATTGAAAGCTTGTTGAAGATTGTGAGTTGGATTGGATCTCTGCAGGTTGCCATAGTCAACCAGATCTGGCCTAAAGGAATGAAGGATAAGCAAAATTCGTGAAATTATTTCAATGTATTACGGTATTTCATTTCTTGGCAGTATTTGTTTAGTTTGCTTTTGTTTCTCTGCACCTGTGTTTGTGTATGAGGGCATTAAAAGCTAAGCCATCCTTCCAGCTTGTGGTGAAGTTGGTGATATTTACATTCGGGTATCTAAGAATACAAAATAGAACCAAATTAAAACCTATATATGATACTGTACATGATATATGATATACTGATAGCACTGAGACGACCGATAACATTTACCCAGCTGTCTTCATTTGACACCAAAGCAACAAGGCATCTTTAGCAGAGCGTGTCTCCTGCTTACCCGTCAGGTCTGATTCTACTACAATGTCTTGAATCTGTGAGACAGGAAGAAAATGGAAAGCAGATGGGTATAAGCTGGTTACTGTTCCTCTGTACTTACAGATGGGTATAAGCTGGTTACCATTTTGCAAAAATGCACATTATTTCATGGCATTTATAGGAATTGTTATTTACCCTGAGTAATCAAATGTAAAACATTTGACTAATGCCTTCCTTGTGATCAAAAATGTTACAGCCATCCATTTTGTATACCACATATCCTACACAAGGGTTGCGGGGAGCCTCAAGCCTGTCCCAGGGACAGGGTGCCAACCCATTGCAAGGCATCACACATACATTCACTTTGTAAATGCTAATTTGCTAATTAGCCTACAATGCTGGGGAGGAGACCGGAGTACCTGGTGGAAACCCCCAAATCATGGGGAGGACATGCAATCTCTGTGCACAGGGTGGAGATGGGATTCAAACCCCCAACCCTAGAGGTGTGAGGCAAATGTGCTAACCACTAAGCCACCATGCCCTCACTGTCCCACATAACTTCACTTAATTAGATTTTATTTAGGCTTGAGTTCTGGGAGCTGTGTAAGGATTAATAGCTAAAAATGGATATGCTCTCTTTTATCTTTTCAGTTTTTTTTAACACATGGAAGAATCCAGACCAAAGAAAAAGTAATCAGCTCTGCTGTTTCCTTTTCTTTCCTCTTTCCTCTGCTCTGATTTTCTTCCAAGTGGAGGGATTAAATTATGCAGCAGATCATATTGTTTAAACTAGCTGAGCTAAAAATACACTGACTGTCAAATGTAGTAATTAAAATTAAATAGTAACCCTGTTATTTGTCAGTATAAATATTAATGTTTTGTTGCTGTGAAACCAAATTAAAAAGCATGGATACAAACTGCTGTATAAATGGTGGGGCATTTGAATATATTGAAGATTGTTTCTGACTTTTACTTAGGTAACATGTTACTCATTCATATACATTATGAGCACTTTAATCTCAAACCTGGTGTATTCAGCTCACCTGGAAGCGAAGAATGATTGTCCAAATGAGCCCCAAGATAAGTCGATGGTTCCCATCTACAATATCATGTGACCCCATGTTCTCCAAATGAACCCTCTGCTCCCTTAGAAACTGCAGGGCCTTGTCTACATTCTCCAGACAGTGAATCCTCATTCGACCTTTAGTGGGCCTGGGCTGTAAAGTGCAGAAATAAGCTACAGGATGCTGAAAGATAACTATGTCTGTAAAGTCTGCCTAGTTGTATCAACAGATACTCACCAGCCTTTCACCTGACAGAACCTCAAGTAGCTTGATGAGCATCCTCCCATCCCTCAGGTCTAGATAGAGGTCTGAGATCCGGCAGCTGACTCGAGCCAGGATGGAGTTTACCCATTTTGTGAAGGTCTTCTTTTGCACAGCTTCTCGCTCATCTGGTAGGCAGAGTGAGAGGAAACTATTAAGCTAAGCTAGCTAGTCTAAAAATGCTTGCTTGTGTCCCCCCCCCTTGTCCATATGTTCACTTGTAACATAGATTTATGACTTTGGAGCCTTAAGAGTACACACAGATACTATCTGCTGAGGAATGTGTATTTGAGATAAACAGAAATGTGCATGTAGGTGTACTTTTTGACTTCCTTTGTCACACATATATTTTTTTGATTGTTCCTCTTATGAAATAAGTGGACCACAGGGGCTTCCCAAACAGTACAAGAGATAAAATGCTAAGCAAAAGCAAAATACAATACCCAAAGATGATATATCAGCATGGAAAGCTCACAAATCCTCCCACCATTGGGTTTGAAACCTTACATCTTAAGTAACAAATATAAATGAAGTAGCATTCGCAGTATTTCAAATGATGTTCTTATTTATAACTCGCCACTCGCCAAACGAGATCTTAAATTAAACTGCATCATTAATAGGTGTTTTATAAATGATTCAGTCCTCATGACAACAAAAATCAGGCAGCACAGAGAGAGAGAGAGAGAGAGAGAGAGAGAGAGAGAGAGAGAGAGAGAGAGAGAGAGAGAGAGAGAGAGAGAGAGAGAGAGAGAGAGAGAGAGAGAGAGAGAGAGAGAGAGAGTGCATCTAACGGTAATGGAGAAAAGTGGCATTTGGATGGAAAACATTGGAACAGGGGCCTGAGAGTACGAACCCATGCTTTTAAGCTTATCCTCCCTGAGACCCATGAGACACTAGCCTACCACTTTTACCACTAACTACAGAAAAACAGTGTAGAAGCACTGTCAAACCATATGGCCCATATGTCACTCTTCCACAACCCCCCCCCCAAAAAAAAAAAAAAAACACAAAAAAAAACCCCACCAGATTTGTACAGTACGGAAATAACGTTCTGAATAAATCATATTAGAGAGGAAGGAAAGCTGCAGCACTATACGCCACTACAAAACACACCAACCCTGATCACCAATGCCTGAAAAAGTTATGACAATTAGAAAAAGCAAACATTATGACACTAACTTACTGTACTATGCAAATTAAGATTTTTGGCTGAATAAATGAACATCATTGTTTTTACAGTGGTGCTTGAAAGTTTGTGAACCCTTTAAGATTTTCTATATTTTCTGCAAAAATATAACCTAATACATCAGATATTCACACGAGTCCTAAAAGTTGACAAAGAGAACCCAATTAAAAAAATTAGACATGTCCAAAAGCAAGAAGTGTAATAGTCTGCGAGGTCACAAAGGAGCCAGGGTAACTTCTAAGCAACTAAAAGCTTCTCTAACATTGGCTAATGTTAATGTTCATGAGTCCACCATGAGGAGAACCTGAACTGAACAACCATGGTGTGTGCAGCAGGGTTGCAAGGAGAAAGCTACTGCTTTACAAAAACAAAACAATGATGCTGTTTGCAGTTTGCTAAAGATCACATGGACAAGTGAGAAGTTCACATAAAATATTATGTGGATAAAATGGAACTTCTAGGCTTAAATGAGATGCGCTATGTTTGGAGAAAGGAAAACACTACATTTCAGCATAAGAACCTTATCTCATCTGTGAAACATGGTGGTGGCAGTATCATGGTTTGGGCCTGTTTTGCTGCATCTGGGCCAGGACGACTGACTAATGAATTCAGAGTTACACCAGTGAATTCTAAAGGAAAAATGTCAGGACATCTGTCCGTGAACCTAAATGAGTCGTGAAGATGAGTCATGCAGCAAGACAATGACCCTAAGCACAAAAGTCATTCTACTAAAGAATGGTTAAAGAAGAATAAAGTTAATGTTTTGGAACGGCCAAGTCAAAGTCCTGACCTTAATCCAATAGAAATGTTTTGGAAGAACCTGAAGCAAGCAGTTCATGCAAGGAAACCCACCAACGTCAGAGTTGAAGTTGTTCTGTACAGAGGAATGGGCTAAAATTCCTCCAAGCTGATGTGCAGGACTGATCAACTGATCAACATTTAATGCAGTTATTACTGTATAAGGGGGTCACACCAGATACTGAAAGCAAAGGTTCACATACTTTTGCCACTTACAGATATGTAGTATTGAATCAATTTTCCTCAGCAAATAAATGACCAAGTATAATATATTTTTTAAATTGTTTAATTGGGTTCTCTTTACACTTAAAATGATATTTTATCTTTATTAGTTTTTAGAACTTGTGTGAAAATCTGATGAGGTTTTAGATCATATTTACGCAGAAATATAGAAAATTGTAAAGGGTTCACAAACTTTCAAGCACCACTGAACATCCTGGGATTTCAGACCCCTGTCTGTTAAATTTGCTCCAGGACAGAAAGGCAATATCATTCTAACTGCTAACTGCCTCACTGTGTAGTCTGTAAGCAAGCATGGCTTCTTTTTTTCCATCCCTCAGCTGCTGCGAGAGCATTGTTCTGGCTGTTCTCACCAAGTTGAATCCTCACATGGAGGAATATAAACTCTGCTAAACTGTGCTGTCTCTCAGGTGGTATTAGCTCAGCATCAGAGTGAGCCTAAATGTTGCTCAGCTTCACATGGCTTGGGCTCAAATCTCCTCTCAAGCTCTAGCGACAGGTCAATGAATTATTTATACTGATGGATTTTCCTTGTACCGAGTAAGCCTGTGTTTTTCACTACAGTCAGCATTTGCTGTAAAGCCATTCAGAAAATTTATTGGTGCCCATCACTAAATGCTAACTTGTAGTTAACTGAGTGAAATGGTAATA
This sequence comes from Ictalurus punctatus, assembly GCF_001660625.3. NCBI lineage: Eukaryota > Metazoa > Chordata > Actinopteri > Siluriformes > Ictaluridae > Ictalurus > Ictalurus punctatus. The sequence continues at coordinate 14,523,655 of NC_030424.2, read as the reverse complement.
TGTCTAACAGGGTGATTGGAGGTCAGAGTATAGTTGACATTTGACAATAATAATCAGTGGAAGGAGTGGGTGGAATAGAGAAGTAGAGAAAAACAGAAGACTGAAACACAATCTGCTTTTATGCCAAGCCCAAAAAACTGAAAGAAACTGCCACTAGCATCATTAGCTCATCATTATGTGCAGAATGAACTATAATTCTGTAAACCAAACCAAATAAAAAAAAGTTATTCAGGGATTTAAAAAAAAAAAAGAAAAAAAAAGAAAGAAAAAAACTAATAATGTTAATAAGCTACCAAAACGCTACTGGTACTGACTACTAGCTAGGTAACGTTAGCTAAAAGTCAGCATAGCTGGAATCACTTCATTTTTTCAGAGGTTTTTTTTTTCATTCCTTTTCATAATGCTTGTCTCTAATTCATTACAAATCATTAACACCATTTTAAACATAGTTTAATGCTAAGAAATATGCTTTGTGCAATTTTTACAAGCATGAGTACAAGGAATTGTTCATAAACAGTAAGCAGAGGTGGGAAGTAACGAATTACAATTATTTCTAATATTTTGCATCTGAGCACTACATGGAGTTGATCTAAATTCCTAACATATTTAAACTTTAAGACATGTGACAGCAAGAATTAAATCTAATACCTATCACTGTGATCTGTGATGGCTAGCTGTTAGCACTCAGCTAGTTTGTAACAATAGAGTTATCATGGTAGCTAACGTTTGATAGATTAGGAATAAAGCTGTTGCTAGGTAGCTGATATTTCCCAATGTTCCTCGGTTTCTTGAAGAAAGGGGCAGTGATTTACGTTCAGTAACTAAAACAAGCGTCTGATTTGAGAATGACTTCTTTTCTTTTGTTGTCTTTTACTGTCATGTTATACTTTTCTACTTGAACTTGAGTCAGGAACTTGAAGCTGTACTTCACCTTTCATTAGACTATTTATTCCGAATTATTCAGTATTTGCATTTTTACTTTAGTAAAGAATTTGTGTGTTAGCACATGTTTGGTGATGTTAAATGTCACTGATATTATGTTACTAAATTTAACACAAAAATGAAGCATAAAATACATGGAAATGAATTGCCAATGTATTTCCACAAGCTGCAGTATGCATACAGCGTTAGAATTTCAAAAACAAACAAATGAAATGGCAAAAAAACTGTGGTGAATTATTTGGTCAGGGAAAGTACTGGAGTTAAAATAAACTTGTTTACATACCTTATGGTTTTGTTTTTTGGCTTTTTTTTTTTAACCATGTAGACATACAATGTTTGTTGAAAAAATAAGTAGGTCACTCTATAAATATCTTCTTATTTTAATTAATATTATTTTGTTAAACCCCGACCGGCCCTCGGGTATTTTGATATGGTCTTTTTGAAAAAAGTTTGGACACTCCTGATCTACATGCACAAAATCTTGTAGCATATAGAAATAACATTTTATGATCAATATAGCATAGTGTAAAGTATCTTTACTAAAACACCATCACTATTTTCTTAAACGTGGTATACCAGCACACTGTTCTATCACCACACCGTTAAATATTTAATGTAAACACAGTAATGTGAACAAGCACTTACCAAGCACAACAGATTTTGCCCTACACAAAAACCACCACAACCAAACTCACCTAACTAACGAATGTTAAAGGGACACAGGGAGGCTGGACATGGCAGAGGATGGTACCCTTTGTCTCACGGTGGGAGCGAGGGGCAGAGGATGTAGCCAAAGGAGAACTGTACCTTGAAGAAGTCTGAACCTCCCGTCTAAGATGGAGTTGAAGTAGATGTTGGAGGTGCTGTGGCTTAGCCAGCGGGTGCGTTTCATACTCTGCGAAGAGGATGATGAGGATGAAGAAGGTTTTTGCGGGGGCGAGGGTCGGGATAGTCTCGAAGTATAGGAGGATGAGGAAGAGGAAGACGAGGAGGAGGAGGCAGAGACCGTTAAGGGGGCTTGGGTTGGTGGAATGCCCCGTAAAGTGCTGTTCCTCTCTGGCAAATTCTTGGGTTCATGCTTGGTGTGTCCGTTAGTCTTGGGTGCTGCTTTGTTCTCGCTACATTGAAATCTGGACACAGGCGGTGTGCTCCTGCTTCTGGTGGCTTGAGTGCTGATGCGGATGGGGAGTTCTTTTCCTGAGGAGTAGGCACTGGAGCGGATTGAACTGACCTCTCTGCTGGTCTTCAGGCTGAGCTTCACCTCTGGCAACTGGCTCTGACTCACAGGCATGGTGTGACACAGACAAGGGCTGCTCATTATCAGACAGCGCTACACACACCTCTGCGGGTCAGCTTGACAGATGCAAAGTCTATCGCTTCCTCTCTTCTGTCTTCGAGTCCTCCTCCTCTCCCATTCTCCCGCCCTCCATCCCTCCCTCCCTGTTTTTTACTCTCAGCTAGTGCAAGGAGCAGCTTCTCCAGCACCCAACTCATGCATATAGTATATCCTTGCTCACTTCCTCCTTTGCACAAACACATGATGTCATCATATGGGAAGTATGTGGTTGCATGCTTTGAAAAGCATTCATTAATACAGGCTTCTCAAAAGAAATAAATACTGTATAAAACGATGGATGAAAATGTACAGGAAGTGTATATTTGCAAGAACTGAACACAACTGTATATTTAAATCTGTAATGTGAACTACATCTGTAATGTGAAATGTAATGTGAAATTACATGTATAATGTGAAATATAATCATTTTGTTAGCTTGTTTCACAAGAAGTTTGATCACAAGCACTAAAGAACGTATCCCCTCACTCTCAGTCTGTCTGCTTAGTGTCTACCTTGCTCTTTGTCAGGAAACTCTAATTGCATTAAATAAAGATCACTGCACATGCTGAGTACATTACACCAGCTCTCTACTGCAGCAGCATGTCTGCACCTTAAAGACACAGGCTAGAGAAGCATCAACAACACAGAACAAGTTATTCTGCCTGTCCTTCTAAAACAAGCAACCCTGTTACAGTGTCACAGGATCTGAGCAATTAAGATCTCCCACAAATTCACAGAAATCAATATTTCACTAAAATGCTTTGTGTTCATGCAAGGGCGTAGTTTTGGTTTAAGTGGGAGCAAGACACTATCCCTCTTTCCTACTTTACCTAGTCTTCCTCTCAAAATAATAATAAGAAACAGGAAAAAAAAAATGCTCAGACACTAATATAAAATTAGGGTTTGTATAAACAGAGTTTGTATAAACAAAATATGGCATATAAGGACATCCATGCATCCATTTTCTGTACCGCGTATCCTACATGCGGGGGAACCTGGAGCCTATCCCAGAGGACTTGGGGTACATGTCAGGGGACACCCTGGACGGGGTAGCAATCGCACACACAATTACACACAAACACACACACACACACACACACATACATTATGGACAATTTAGAGATGCCAATCAGCCTACCATGACTGTCTTTGGAACTTGGGGACGGAGTACCTGGAAGAAACCCTGAAGCATAGGGAGAACATGCAAGCTTTGTGCATGCAGGGCGGAGACATGAGTCAAACCCTGGAGGTGAGAGGTAAGTGTGCTAACCACTAAGCCACCGTGGTCCCCCACCACATATAAGGATATAATAAATTAAAATTTCAATGAGTCCCATCCAGGGTATGCTCTCGTTCCACTGTGTGACCCGAACCAGGATTCAATTTAATTAAATTAAATTTTATCTGTATAGAGCTTTTTACAATGGACATTGTCTCAGAGGAGCGTTACGGAAACATATAAACACAGGATACAGATTTAAAATGTGTGAATTTATCCCTAAGATGATATGAGGAAGAAACCTTGAGAGGAACCAGACTCAAAAGGGAACCCATCCTCATCTAGGTAACAACAGATAGTGTAAAAGTAAAGGGAAGTTCATTATAATTTTTATATGACGTCTGTTTTGTTGAACTGATCTACTGTTCACTAAAGGAGACTTGAGTGCAAAACTGTATGTGGTAATAGCAGTCCTAAGGCCATAGCAGCAACCGTACTCCCAGCGACCACAGTGAAATTGTCCATGTGAAATAAAGTGATTATTGAAGATGAATGAACGAATAAGTCAAATTTAAATGAATGTTTACATTTTGCCACCTACATCTTAAATATTGAACATTTTGGGAATATAAAGAGTAGAACTGGGTGAAAATACATAAAATAACTGTATGATCTAATAACAAATTAATTATACTGTATAAATGCCTCAGAAGTGCCCTGAATCCTCTGTTTCTGTGTGTGTGTGTGTGTGTGTGTGTGTGTGTGTGTGTGTGTGTGTGTGTGTGTGTGTGTGTGGAGCACTAGAACTCTGGCCTTGCACAGAGCTATTTTAAGGCTCCAGTTTCAGAGCAGCCATGCCACAGGTGTAGCAGCAATGACATGCTCTCACTGCTTTGAGCCTTGAATGCAAACAGGCAGGGCAGCTGTCCAGCTCCATCAGACTAAAGAACTCTGGGCATGTAGCAGAGATCTGAGATAGCTGGTTGAAGAAGTAAAGGGGGAGGAAACGAGAATCTAGGGAATGGGTTTGGATGCCGGGGTTCAGGCTTGTCTTAGACTTTTTAGTCTGAGAGACTTAAAAGAGTTCTCAAAAATGTGTAATCAGCCAAAATGACCCTTTAGGTCACATCATACAAAAGTCACCTGCGAGAGCCTTGATGCGTGAACGCTCGAAGCGCCGAGCTGTGCTGTTGTCGTTGTCCAGCTCCTCATCGGACAGCTCAAAGCGCGTGTTGATGCGGCTGTACTGCTGTGTGATATCACAACTGTCAAAGTCTGTAGTGGAGGTCATGGCTGCTAGAGGGGGCGGGAGGGCAAGAAGACCTCAGAGCAATATGGAATGTGGCCAGTGGATTATCTGTAAAGACAGAACAGACCAATTATTAACCATTAACCATTTTTTTCTGCCAACCTACTTCACGTTTCAGGGTTAAAATAAACCTTTGAGACTACTCATATCGCAGATTTCTTCATGCTGAAGATTATTGTGCATGGCCGGATCCTGATCTGCTTTTATTAAACACATGAATGGTGAACATTTTTATTAGGAAAAGTAGCAAAACCACTACAGAATAAACAAAGAAATTATGGTTTAAGATACTTAAAAGCCAGTGTAGCCACTATGTTTTTTAAAGTACTATATGAGGTGTGAGTTTTCCATATACCAGCACAAATAATTACCACTAAACAAGACACCAAAGCAACACATAGTTATACTCTTCACATTAGTTATTTGAATAGGCCAACATTTTCAGAGTATGTGCATGTACCTCTGTGGCGTGATGGGTGAAGGTATGTGGTTAAGATAGCTCTATCTTCCAGAGGCATGCTGCTTTTTCCTACCCTTATCGCCCAACACAGGGGCTGGGCAACCCCTCCAAGTAAAATAACACAGAATTCTACTAATATCGTCGTCACATACTATGTGTTTTGAGTTAATGTACATGGCTGCTTATTTCATGATTCAGCCATGTGTAAAAGCTTTGATTCGGCACATTTTAACCATGCAGTGGCTTCAAATTACAGACTTATTCTTCTGGACTATTTGAGACACATATACTGCAAAGACAGGACTTGTTATACAATGGGCCCCAAAAAAGTATTTCCTACAAATAGGAAATAGGAATTTCACGGCATTAGGAAACAGCATGTCTAACCAAGTGCCATTTATTTAAATAATAATAATAATAATAATAATAATAATAATAATAATAATAATAATTATTATTATTATTATTATTATTATTATTATTATTATAATAAGGCACAGTTTTAAAGCAAAATCTTTTCCAAAAAGTAGACTGTTATGTTTAAAAATGAAAAAAATAAATAAATAAATAGATATCTTATTCAAAATTAGACAAAAAAAATTTTTGGACACCTAAGTCTATTCGGTTAATTCATAGTTAATGTGATGAACTACACCATGTGGTTACTCTGCTAAATGACTCCACACATCCACTATAAATTACCTTGGTTAAAAGTAATTGTAAGAATGGCTAAGAAGAGGGAAGCCAACTTTGCATCATCTGTTCCTTCCTCCACAGTTGGATATATTGTAAAAAATAAAATAATAATAAAAAAATGTTCAAATGAAAACAGACAACATACAGGCAGAGCCAGAAAGACCACCAGCAGACTAGGCAGGATACTTCTGAGTAAAATCAAGAAAAACTGTTGAGAAACATAAGCAAGGATCTCTTCAGACATCAGTGATTTATCAGATATCGCTGGAGCACAAACTATTCAAAACAACATCAACGGGGAACTGTCTTATTATCAGATTAATCCAATTTTAACTTGAATGGACCTGATGGTAGAGTAGTTACTATAGGTTTGAAGCACAGAGGTGGAAATGTCCAAGTCTGGGCTTTTCCTACAGTGGTGTTGAATAATGATCCAAAGAATACCAGAACCCCTTTTAAAAGAATACTTTGCCAAAGAGAAAGTCTTGCAATGGACCTACCTCCCAGAATCCTGACCTAAACTCTATAGAGCATCTATGAGATGCAATGGAGAAGAAATTAGCAGATTGTTTATGCTCTATTGTGGATGAATTGAACGTTTTGTTGGTTGAAACTTGGAGAAACTGGTTAATTCAAAGCCCAGAGGTTGTCAAGAAGTTCTGTAGAACAAAGGATGGCAAACTATGGTTACTGAAACACTGTAACTGTGATCTTCAAGTAAGCCACTATGGAGTGTCCAAATACTTTTTTTTGGTCTAATATTGAGTATATCTATTCTTTTTATATTTTCAACATAACCATCTATTTTTTTATTTTTTTTTTGCTTGAAAAGTGTGCTTGTGCTATCTTTCTTTTTTAAAAATAAAATAAATTGCCATTTTGTTTGACGTGTTTTCTAATTTAGTGAAATTCATACCTTTATCTGACACAAGTGTTCTATGTGACTACTTGTCTCCAGACATTACCAGGTCTATCTCATGCCTGGGTAAATATCTAATCTTTTTTTAGTTAACTAGCAAATATATAGCGATTTGATAGAAATCACCACTGTTTTATAAATCATAATGCTATCAGCTTTAAACACAGTAAGGTTATCGCTTTCACTGATGATATCCCCATTGAATCATGACGCAATTATCATGCAGCTATCGTATAAAGACGTGATGCAAAGAAGAAAGAGAACAACAGGTTGAGAGAAGAGGCCCTGGTGGAGGAGGAGTGCTTCTTTCACTCTCTCCTCTGTATCAGGAGGTTGCAGTGAGGATGTTATCAGAGAATGACGCTCCCTCCCTCAGCGGGAATCCCCTTATCACAGCATACAGAGTCTACTCCTGCTCCGTCAGCCTGCTTTCTGCAACCGTACTTACGTTAATGGTTAAACACATGGCATGTGACATAGCTCCTATCTAGATAGGAAGAGCCGGTCTAATGTCCTCACATAAAAATGTATTATTTAAAAAAAAAAAATATATATATATATATATATATATATATATATATATATATATATATATATATATATATATATATTTCTAATTTAACTTCAAAATGGATATTGATTTGGATACTCTGTATATTAAACACGTGTGATGAGCAGGCTGATATTTCTATCATGCCAAGCGAACTGTTGTACACTAGCTATGAAGCAGGAGAGTGTAGTGGAATATTTCTGGCGCGCGTGATGATGAAGTAGTGAAACTAGAGACAGGCGTGGTTTGGATGCCCTCGTGCGCTGTGGTATGGAGAGCTACAACCTGGCAATGAGTGCTCTGTTTTCCACAGAAGCACTGATGATCAGTGTTATTGCCATGAAGTTAGCAAATAAAGCATTAATCCTGGAAACCTGTTAAGCAAACTGTACTGTAATAGCAGCCAAGTCAAAACAAGAATAGAGTGCGTTAACAGAAATTATAACATGCACGTGGAAAATCAAACATGGCTTTGTGATCTGATTGCCGTTAAACCCATAATATTTCCAGGACCTGTCAAGGGGTCAGGAGCTACATGCATTTTTATTATTTAATGAATCATTTATAGTAGTTACTAAGCTTTGCTATGAATAACTGAGTGATACGCCGAGGCTTCAAGGGGTTAACAGGATTGGAAGAACAGAAGTGGAATAAATCAATCTTCCTGGAATATAATAAACAGCAGTCAACAGATTGTTAATGTAATTCTATTTAGATTTAAGTTCATAACATAAGTGTGCAGACCACAGCAGGATGTCCTTATAAGGTTAGGACTAGGCAGGACACATAATTTCTTTGTTATTTCAAAGCTTGGTGGTAAAACACGGCTGTTTTACTTCCACTGAGATTGTGAACCACACTGTTTATTTAATACACAGAATGTGTGTGTGTGTGTGTGTGTGTGTGTGTGTGTGTGTGTGTGTGTGTGTGTGTGTGTTTGTGAGAGAGAGAGAGAGAGAGAGAGAGAGAGAGAGACGTTGGAGCTAAAAGTTATTTGTGCCCTCGTGTATTTACACTTTACATTATGGTACCAGAATGTGTGCGTTACATTGGAAATACAATTTAAAAATATAAATAAAGATAAATAAATTTAAAAAAAAAAAGTGAGGTATGCAATTTTAAAAGGACAAACTAAACTTTTCACAAGAAGTAACACCTGTCAGCAAAGTGGGGAAAAAGTTCATCTTCAACTCCTTTGGCTTTTACACTTTAGTACACATTCTGTGGCTCTCAGCTTCTCCAACAGACACACTAACAAGAAACAATATACTACACTGCTCATGTACAGCCATGAAGATCCAACAAACAAAATGATTCATGAATAATAACGTAGTAAATAGTGTGTAAATATCATAAGGCATTAAAAAAAAGAGTAGAACATAGAGCAGAACATAATTGTAGCCTACTACAATGCAATAATACAATAATAAAAGTAGTTTCTTTAAAAAAAAAAAATAAAAAAAAATAAAAAAAATAACAGTCTTATACATTATTTTAAGAAATTAATGAATTTATGAATTACAATTAAGAAATTAAAAAGACTTACCAATAGAGATATTGAAATCTTATTGGCAACTTCAGTGTATAGTTGAAAGGAATCCTGTAGTTGTGTGTTAGGTGTGTTATAATCCGAGGTGAGGAGCTGAGGCCGGGGACAGCGACATGGGGACTGTGTGCAGCTCGGCGCTCTCGACCCGCCCTAACGGTTAAAAATAAAGCGCGCCTCGCAGCGCACAGCGCAGGACGCACATTCCTGCTGAGCACCACTGCCTTTAAATGGCACATGCACTGAGAATGGAGCTGCTCACTCCCACTTAGAGTGTGTTCCGCCTTCACACGGACACTGGCCATGCAAAAGAATCACCTCTACATGAACTGGGAATGCAGACCACCAATAACACCGCAGGGAGCACGAGGCCTGTGCTAATTTCAACTTTTAAAAAAAGGGCACCAAGTGTTATGGTTCATAGGACACCTTTCATATCATGTACACTTTACCTTAAATTTTACGTTGTTCCACATGGGAGTAATATGCGATTGCATGGGGAAAACATTGCACGTGAACTCCAGTAAACACATAACATCGAGTGAATAATACAGTGCTACATCGTGATTTCTTCTGTTTTTGTGTAGATCTGACACTAAATCGTAAATCTAAGATAAAACAAAGGCAACCTGAGTGGACACAAAACACAGTTTTGAGATGATAATGTTATTTACTGAAGCAAAGAAGTTATCTAATACCAACTGGGCTTGTGTGAAAATGTAGTTGCTAATTCCCCAAATCTATGAAACCGAATTAATAATGGGGTTCAGCTGGACTAGATGCAACCAGGACTGATTACTGCAAACCCTGTTCAATCAAAACACTTAAATAGAACTTTTTCAACAGTATGAAGTTGGTTAAAAGGTCTTACACGGTAACACACTATGCCAAAATTGAAAGAAATTCCAGAAATGATGAGGAAGAAGGTGAATGAAATAAATCATTCTGGGAAGGGTTACAAAGCTATTTCAAAGGCTCTGGGACTCCAAAGAACCACAGTGAGAGCCATTATCTTCAAATGGATCAAACTCGGCACAGTAGTGAACCTTCCCAGAAGTGGGCGACCTTCAAAAATTCCTCCAAGAGGACAGCAACGGCTCATCCAGCAAAGTCACAAAAGAGCCAAGGACGACAATAAAGGAACTTCAGGCCTCTCTCGCATCAATAAAGGCCACTGTTCATGACTCCACTATCAGAAAGACACTTGGAAAAATGGCATCTATGGAAGAGTTCTTCCATTGTTCTCTGCTTGATATCGCTTTGCTTGTATTTTCTCATTTGTAAGTCGCTTTGGATAAAAGCGTCTGCTAAATGAATAAATGGAAATGGAAATGGAAGAGTGCTGAGGTGAAAACCACTGCTAACCCAGAAGAACATTAAGGCTCCTCTGAAGTTTGCCAAAGCACACCTTGTTGATCCTCAAACCTTTTGGGAGAATGTTCTATGGATTGATGAGTTGAAAGTGGAACTTTTTGGAAGACAGGGGTTCCGTTGTATATCTGGTGTAAACCAAACTGGTGTAAAAAACTTAGTTTTCTAAGCTCGATAAAAGTTATAGCTGTGCTCAGCGTGATGTTCTGCAGCTCTACAGCAGGCCATTCACTTGACACCATATATCCACCGATAAATTCATGATGCCATACATGAATACTCATCAAAATAATACAGCTGGTGGCAGTAATATAAAATAATAATTCTGTCAGGAAATGCTTGTGCGTTGATTGCATCCATGAAATATATCACCATTCGCTTGTGTCAAAAAGAGCAAAGTAAAGTTTGCTCTCATAATCATTTCTAACAATGTCTGCCAAAAAAAAGCCATAGCAGCATGGTTAATATGAAATTATATATATATATATATATATATATATATATATATATATATATATATATATATATATATATATATATATATATATATATACACACATACATACACACATTTTTTTTTTTAAACCTGCATAATATTCATAATATTTAATAGTCACTGGCTGTCACCCAAACTACATAACACATCATATAGCATGTCCATATTGTACACTGCTGTAAGTTACCTATTAATATTGGGGGTGTAATACTATAACTTAATATTTAGTATATTAATATATTTTTTGATACAACGTTCAGATTGTATCAATTACCTTAATGTTTTAAGTTTTATTTTCAGAGATATTGTGGCAGCAAATCAGTGAAACCTCAAAACCATCAAAAGGGCACTAACACACAGACATGACTAATTCTGTTTTTCGTGTTTGTTTGCTTTATTCTTACCTTTTTTGATTAGTCGTCTATATTATATATATACATATATATATATATATATATATATATATATATATATATATATATATATATATATATATATATATATATATATATATATAGTGAGAATGACACTGAATTAATTTGAAAATATTAATTACGTTTTGCAATTACAGCTACTTTTTCTCCTTCTTTATAACCTCCTACAATTACACTACCTCCTCGTCACAGGAGGTTAACTAGATGCTTATATCCTTAGAAGATATTTCATTCACAATGTCTTAAATTCTTGAATAATCCTTAAACGTGGACTGGCTCGCCACTCAGTCAGAAAATCCTTTGCAGGAAAGAAATTTTGTTATGGAACGTACCTGCAATAAAATAGTTCTACTCACTGCCATTTTAACTACAGCAGTATCAGATGATGAACCTTAACATGCAATAGTATTTCTTTGAGCATCATTCTGTACTGCTCTGTGTATAACAGAGAATGTGTGTGCTATGTTAATTCAATATGAATAACAACTCCGATCTGGAACGTTTCGATAAGATTTGAACATTATTTATTGGAAAGACAGTCCGTTCTGGAGGTGACCCATTTTAGCTGAAATGAATGGCCCATTTTATGTATTGTGTTAAGCTAGAACAGCTTTTTCCAAGTCTCATTATTTATATGATAGAGTCTGAGACATAAAAGAAATACTAAATGTAATAATAATGTATTATCACTATATCACTATCATAGCCTAAATACGATTCAGAATGTTAAGACACACACCATGTGCTTTGCTTTACCATTTACCATTCTTCTAATGAGACATTGATCTCCAGTACCTGTGGTGGGGGACAATCAAACATGTTCTACATGTCGTGAATAGTATGAATTTGTTTGCACCACATGCTTGAATCTTATGTTATCCATTTTATCTTAAAAATGAACAATGGTGCCATCCAAGACAGCAAAACTGGCCATACTCTCTGGATCCCCTGTCAAACTCACATATGAGGATAACGGCAGATAGCTGGCTTCACGTGTCTCGGAGGACGCACATGTTAGCCTTCACCCTCCCTAGTTGGTAGCTGTCATATGATAGAGGAGAACTCACAGGTGGGTGGGAATTGGCAGGTTACCAAATTGGGGAGAAAAGAGAGGGTGAAAAAACAATAGGCAAGTCATTTGGAAAATCAACCTTTTATATTTAACAAAAGTATAAAAACATAAATATGCAATTATAAAAAGCAGAAAAAAAATTACACAAAAATAAAAGTTAACAAAAAATGTCCAAAAAAATTTATTTTACATTCAAAAAGGAGTGATTACATATGGCAATATTTGTTGTCAGGTAACTGGTACAGTATATACAATAAAAATGTTAAAGAGAACAGAAGAAACAGAGGAACATAAGTCACAGGATTTTTCTCTTTCTCTTTCAGGTTCTTCACTTGGGGCTTTTACTTCACATAAATCCCGTTCTACAGTGCTTTAAAAGAAAATCCTGATCTAATTACATAGTCAATAATTCATTTGACCTTGACTTTAAACGTGTATAAGGGTCATCTCTCTCAGTGTTATTCTCATAGCCACAATCTCCAGGTGTCAGTACCACTCAATGGCTTTTTCAATTCCTTTATATGTTCTAATGATGTGAACAAAGACAGGGGTGTGTGGTGAGGGATGTATTTTATGCTGCACATCCAGTTCAGCACTTCAATCTAGAGTCAAATAAGTATGTCCACGCAATACAGATACAATACAGTATGTCCACGCAATACAGACTGGTGAGAGATGGTTTTATATAACATTTTTACATTATACACAAATTTATTAAAAAATAAATAAATACATTGATTTGATTTTCTCCACCCTAAAGGATGATTTCAAATTCAGTGACACTTCACACAGCCCTAGCACTGTAGTGGCCACTTGTCTCACTCGATTCATAAACAGTTGTACTAGAGCAACTTCAGAATAAAAGCTTACTCTGAGACTAGATCTCTAGTAGTTATCAAATGTATTAAACAACTGTGTTTACTATGACGGCGAGTGTGATGAAGTTTGTTCGTGCTAGAGAATCATTTAGGAAAGCTTAGGACACCACATTGCATATTTCTTGCATAAGTAAAAAATACTGCAAATGCCACCATGTGGCAATAGTCAGAAAGACTGGCAAAAACACGAGTCTATTTGTAGCTTCTGCTCAGCATTATACGACTTTTAGTGTAGAGTAGTGCAGAAATGTAGCCGTTTGCTCTACCTATGGGTAGACGCCAAGATATATACTGTGCATGTCCATGCAGGAGCAGTGGGCTGCATATTATACATTCTGACATGAGCAATCAAAAAGATGTCTTTGCAAATTCAAGTTTCAAATAGATCAGCTTAGATTTGGACGTTCACTAAAATGAGCTTTGCTACACATAGAAAAATATTGGACTGATTTGCGTTATCCTATGTAGAGATATGTACAAAGCAATTTAATGTCAAGTACTTTTACAAATAAAGCTTATGGGTGATTGGGACAAAAACTTAAATATTCCTATGTGAATTCTTTGTCCAGTCTTTGGCCGAAAAAAAAAGCACCATAAAGAGTATGCACAATGTAGAATAGTATCAATATAATCTCACAAACTGTATCTTTCTATAAATACACTAATTATCAGTGCTCTGAGGAGAACCAAAATAACAGAACAGAAAAAAAAAAAGTAATGAGGTGCAAATGTTAGAAAAGACCTTTAAGGGCTTTTAAGTGCTTATTAGTGACCTGCTCTGTCACAAGGACAAAAACGAATCAAGGTCTGCGATTACAGCTGCTTGCTTCCTGGCCACAACTTTCAGCAGTCTCTGAGGCAGGGTTGGAGTTCCCAAATCAACCTGTAGACGGAGGCACAATGTTTACTGTACGAGCAACATATTTAAAGCTAAACTATTTATAATAGTAGGTTAAACAAAATACCATTAAATATAGAGGGTGAGGATAGAAAGGTTACCTGTAGTAGATAGATAACTGTAACAATCTCTCGACCCTGCCGCTGACTGCGCTGAAGTATCCATGCGCTGGGAAACATCTCTCCACGTACAGTGTCCACACTTGGGCGAGGGAGAGACTCTTCAAATACAGACTGCATGGCCAACACCCACATGTCATCCTGATGGACAGTACGCAGAAAAGATCCAAAGAGTTAAAGAGAGAATGAAGCAGGGAGAGAGAAAGGATTTTTTATAAACATTTGACAACAATTTTCCTCTCATTAAACCTTGATATATGGTGTGTGTGTATATATATATATATATATATATATTTATATATATATATATATATATATATATATATATATATATAAAATGGGTGAGATATATTGTTATTATTGCTTACTGCTTACACTCTTTCCATGTGTTTGTACATGTATATGTGGATATATGATATATGTATTACCCCTACTGTTTTATTGTGTATTCTTTCTCATTTTTGTGCTTTCTCTCTGTTCTCTGTCCAGTTGGCCAACACCCTCATTCAGCTGGACCTTCTCTCTCTCGGCTTCTCAATCACTCAGGCCTGGTTGAATATCTACGTCATCAGCTGGCACATTTGGCAGTGGACATTACTGCTCTGCTGGAATGGCTCTCCTCTTCACCTGTACTCCCATAGTTTCCTCATCCTCCCGTTTATCCTATCATTCCATCGGTAACCTATGCCCATGCCTCTACTCAAACTGAGGTTAATCTGTCTCCCATAACATCTGTGGAGGACCCATTTATTCTTTCCTTTGATGATGACAGTAGCTCTGCATCAAACACACCACCATATTATCCATCACCTACTGATTATTCTCAGACGAGTCCTCTCCTCTCCCCAGTGAATGATAGTGAATTCTCAATAAACTACATACTCTGTTACCCTTGTGTTTTCATGTGTCCTAAATTTATTCCCACAATGTAATGCAGTGAATTTTGCTTAAGAATAAAAGCACATACCAGGCACGCAGAAAGTTAAATAATCAATGATAGGGTGCTTACTATACTGAGGTTGATTAACAGCATATCCTCAAGAGTTTTATTCCTCTTATACCATAGTAATTTGTCAACAATCACAATTATCTACTTATTAAAAGAACTTCACATCACACACTGACATTTTATCCATTTATATTTCTGTTTAATATTGTGGAACAGTCGTTCCCTCACTAGCATCTCTTTTTTTCTGTGTCAATAAGACACAAATGTAACTTTCATGTTATCGAGTTGCCAGTCCTAAAGACTTTTCTTGCTCAGAAAACGTAAAGCTGTACCTCGAATTGTTACAAAGCACTGAAACTTGAGACTCTTTCCCCAAATGATAAATAAACATCTAGCAGAAAACGCCACCACATCAACAACTGCACACATTTTTAAATCCGTTTATGTGGGAAAGATAACGTATTAGAATGCGCACGTTAATATAAACCCGTGCTTCGCCTTGCAGTCAGCACATTTCAGAAATCTATCTACACCATCTGACTAATTAGCTTTAAGAATTCAGTTCTGTGGTATAAATCTGTATAAATTCACAACATTAAGCAGATAACTGAAGGGACAAACCCGTTTGGCCTCAGTGCTCAGGCAACAGAAATCCCGCGGCTGCTTCATATGACAGCTGGACGGGTCAGTCAGCAGGTAGACTGGTGAAAGTGACAAAATGAGCTGTAATTATCTTACATTCTTCTGAATAAATATATAACATCATTTTGTATAATGTAGCAAATAATATAAAAAGACAGTCACCTAGTTGTGTAGCGTCATCTAGCAATCGTGTCCAGGCAGACTTTAGAGATGTGTTGTAGAGATGAGTCTTGGAGTGATCTCGGATTAAACTCCACAGACTAGCAAGGGGTCTCTCCAGTTCCATGGCACCCAAAAACCCGTGAGCAGAGGGTCTGGAGGAGGGCCGGTGGAAGGTCTGTACTCCGTTCTCTAAGCCATGGTGTCTGGAAAAAAAAGTGGGTTGATGTAGAATAGGTCTAATTTTTATATCAAAGCATACTGCTTTTTTTTTTTTTTTTTTTACTTCACAACACCAACCTCCAGCCAGCTTCGGCGCTTCCTGCCAGCAGATTCCTTACATCTCCTCCAGAGGCTAAATGAACCTGTTACATAGTCAAACACTCAGCAGCCAGTTTCATGTCACAGAATTTAGAGATGGACATGGTGAAAACTATGCACTTTACCTCTGATATTGCACTTGTGAGAGTACAGTCTGCAATGTCTTGGTATGAAATTGAAATAGATGAGGGAGAGCTAAAGGAACAGGTGCGCTGTCTTCCAGGAGGAGATGAAGGAGAGGAGGAGGAGTGAAGCTCATATCCCGAGGAGGAGCTCTCCACACGAATATCTAACGAGGATTATTGGTTTAGTAAAATTCTGTGTGGGTTATTTGGATGAATGCTACTTTAAAAAATTTTTTAAAAAACAATAAAAAGTCACTACTTACCCTGAGCTGATAGCCATGCACGAGGAGCCTTTAAACTTTGAGGAGGGATCATGGGAGGTCGAGATCTGATTCTTAACTCTCCATCTGAGACTCGAGTGATCTGCAGAATACAGGCATACAAATATCCTTTAACCTTTAAACGGATACAGCCAGTGAACCCATTTTCTTCCTATAACTCAATAATTTATAAGATAAACACCCAACCCCGAATTATACCCAATTGTTTATAACAACAGTAAACTGGATCTCATTATACAAGTAGTATTGTGTGTATATATGCTGACAAAGCAAAGTCTCTAACAATGTACAAAACAGTTTATTAAAGCCTTCATGCTATTCATCTGTGAATAAACACAACACATATTATGCATATTTTTCCCCTCACCTGTATAGATGGTGAGGTACTGTCTTTCAGTACAGCTGCATTACTACTGTTGTAGCCAGATGTAGGTCCAGAAGAGAGACTTAAGTTGGAACCAGTGCACAAGGTGCTATTACTGACACGTGTACAAAGTCTCATATGATCCTACATGAGTGATGAGGAGAAGTATAAAATCATTCCAAACTGTGGTATTTGTATATATAAAATAAGACTTTAAGATGCCAGTTGGTCTGAGTGTTGCATTTTGAACTCACCTTTACAGACTGTGTGAGAGCTTGTTGCTCCAATCTCCGCTTCTCCTGCTCCGTCCTCTCACGTAACCGCACTCGCGCTCTGGCAATCTCCGTCTTCGCTTCCTCACGTGCACGACTGTAGTCACGCAGAAGGAGTTCAATATCAGTGGGATACTGACCCTCTCTTCTAGGTGGATCTGGAACCCTATGAAATGTCATTTGGATTAAAGTCGATTCATTTAGGAAATCATATGTAATAACATGAAATTAGACAGATAAAATTAGATAGATATGTAATAAAATTCTTTATCACAAATTGAGAAAAAGAGTAAGTGACAGATAGCGGAACGGGACTGGTTTAGTCATTCACCTGCTCATCTCCACTACTTCCTTGCGTAGGTGTTGCAGATATTCTCGCTGCCGGCTGGGTAGACCCACAGGTCTTTCAGACTGTTCTGTCAAGTGATTTGATGAGTTCGGATGCTTGCTGGGGCTGAGACTTCGAGCTCGGCGGGACGTTTGAAGACGATCTTCTCTCTCTTTCCTTAAACCATCAATACTCCTCCTGTGCCTGAGGAAATAATAACAGGCGATATTCTAATAATACCACAGCCCAGTTGAATTTTCTATTCCAGGTGGTGTTTTTTCTATAACTGAACAGCTCGGGCATTCGTTTTGGCTACAAGGCAAATCACAAGCTTATGCAATCGCACTTACAGAGGACGTATATGGCAGATGCTCCATAAATGGACTAAAACAAATGTGTATACTTGTTGATATGATGAGGTTTTTTGTTAGGAAATGTTTATCTGGCATTTTTGGAAGAATCTTTGTAATGCTCAGAGGGCTTGCTATGTAACACGATAAGCTTCATTTCAGTCTTTTTAACTTTGAAAGAAAGAGGGGAAACAATGCAGCCGATGAGGGAACATCTGTTTATACCTGTTATAACATAAGGGATAACTGGAACTAACTTGCTTTTGAAAACATTCTACAACATTAAAAATAACTATAAGCTGATATACATGATGTTCTTAAACACATTTAGAAATGGTCAGAGTAAGCAAATTGCTGTGGTTTAAGAGAAATAAAACACTTCAGGAGATGGTGTTCTTGGAAATCCATACCCTGATGTTGACTGGTTCCCTATAACAGCATGTCTCAAAGTGTTTTATCATACTGATTACATCATACTGATCACGTTTCCTAATCAGAAGGCCATTTCTCCTGTGGAAAACTGAGCACAGTGAAAATGCAACATAATATACAATATACAGGTTTCAAATCTAACATAGTGTACATTATAAGCCCTTTAAATTTAATAATCACTTTTTACAAGCGTAAAACTCTCACCTGTCATACAGCTGCTGTTTGGTAGAGATGGTAGACTCTGCAACTGGACTTCTGGAACTGGACTTCAGCATGTTTAGCAGAGTGTCTGTCTTCCCCAGGCCATAGTGCAACTTGGCCTCTGCGAGCTCTACACTGAGCGGATGAGGACTCGTATCTAATTGCATAGAGGCAAGTACCTGCTCCCGTTCCTTCCGCAGTCTCTCAATTTCTCTGCTCCGTCTATCTGCTGATTCCAAGAGCTCTGGTTTGTACCTGTACCCAAGACTCTCTGACTCTGCTGAACGTAGGTGGAGACTATGTGTGTTAATATCTGGGGATTTCTCCATAGTTGTACTGCTTTCCTTAGTGAGCCTGGCTGGTGGCTGCTGACTGATGCCTGACCAGTTGGTGAACTTGTTGTGCATGGGCAGGTTTTCAGGAATCCAGTAATCCTCTTGGAGTGGACTGGCTTCAGTGAGTGGGTTAATGCTGACCAAGATGTCTGTATTGCAGTCACTCGGAGCCAAAGACATGCTGTCTTCCTCTTGGTATTGGAGAGTGTCTTTGCTCACATCACCCCAGCAGCTCATATTTTTACATAGTCTGTGTTTATATTCCTGCATGCTGCTGCTGTGGCTTTGATTAATGGGTGTTGAGGATTGTAATGTGTCTTGGCTCAAGTCTACAGGTTTCCTGTGTTTGACAGTGGAAGAGTGACTATGAGACAGGGGACTGCACCAAATAGCTTGGCTTGCTTCTTTGCTTCGCACTCCATGAGAGTGTTTCTTTCTTCCATTTTGTATGTATCTGCTGGATGAGACTTCTGTAGAGTGTGCATCTGGTGCACCTAAATGTACACAACTGTGGTTACTTAGGTTCTCAAGAGACATGGAAGACACTGATTTGTTTACAGTTTGATATGTGTAAAAATTCTCTCTTTGATACTGTGACTTAGGTTTACTGGTGGACACTGGTTTGTTTTCAGTTTTTGAGAGCATCTCAGTGGGGGTGTGGATTGTACCAGATTTGATTTTCCCTTTCTGTAAACTTGCCACATCCACAGTGAGAATAGGTGAAGAGGCACGGTCGATAAGCATCACCCTTTTATCAGGGTTATTCTTTGGCTTCATTTGCTGATGTGTTTGATTGTCCTTTGCTAACATTTGAGAAGTGCATTTTCTCTGAACACAAACTGCAAAAGCGTTGGAAGCTTTATGGTCTACCGTGACAGGATTGAAACAGTGCTGATTTGGTGCAACTGTTTCTAGGGAGAGAATTTTTACAGTGTCCAACTTTCCACTAAACTGCTCAGAGGAAGGTGAGCCTCCAGGACACAAGTCAGGATTACTTTTAACAGTTTCAAAGGTCTGTTTGCTGTCACACTGATCTTTAATAGAATTGATGACACCATCGTGCTTTGGTATGTTGCAAACTTCGGAGCCAATAACTTTGACGATCACATTGACCTCGTGGGATTTGGGGTTCTGTACGAGCGGGGTACTTTGGAGAACTTTGTTCTGTTTCATTAGCAGTGCAATGTCCTCAGTTTGGATCCCAACATCTATTGCAGTTTGGGTGGAGCCATCACTCTTGCAATACTTGTCAGAGCTTACCTTTGAAACTTTACTGCAAGTTTTTAAAGGAGGCGTATTTTCCATAGAATTTTCCCCTGTTCTCATACACTGAATGTTCCCCAGAAGATCAGACGTGCTGAGAATCAACTCAGAAAGATGTTCAGACATATTCTGTAGACTTGTCCATGTGGTTGATCTTTCTTGCGCCTGTCTGGACACAGGAACCTGGGTACTGCTCCTCCTGTGTCTGTTCTTCTTCTCCTGGTCCTCATAAAACTTGACTGTCTGGGTACCATGGTCACATTTTCTTGAATCTTGCTTACTTTCCTGACTTTCATGTTCAGAAGAGTAGACCAGCACTATTTCATCTACTTGGCCTGAACTACTGGCTAAGTCTAAGGTATCATTGCAAGAGTCACTGCCTGAAGCTGTTAAGATCTTCTCATTACAAATAGTTGGGGTACGAAAAGCTTCCCTCAGCTTGGGTTCTGTAGAAATATGTTCTTTGGAATCTTCAGCACTACTCAATGTGCTAGAAAGCCCTTTCTGGACTGCATAAGTGCTCAGATGAGAACTGAAAGGAGAATTCTGGACATTCAACCCATTGTCCATACTACAGCATCTTGCTATACCATTGCTTGAACTTTCAAGTGAGGAAAGTTGACTGGATATATTGACTGCACTTCCAAAAGGCTGATTTTTGTATGCAGCTTTAAGTAACCGATCCTTTTTTCTTGTATGAACAAAGGGGTTGATGTCACTTGAACCAAAATGTAGAACTGGTTCTCTATCTTGGATGGAATCATTCTCAAATGATTTTGGTCTCTCGTTGTTATTTTCATGTGATACGTGTTTAGTAGAATTGCTTCTGGTTAACTGAATTGTTTCATCACCCTTCGATTGACCAGGAATTTTAAATAGCTTTGCCGTAAAATTACATTTTTTCTGTCTCACTTCCTCTGTGGTAACATCTCTGATGTAAAAGTATGGATTATCAGAGCCAGTCCCGTAACACTGATTATGTTTTGATTTTGATGCTGTTGATCCTGGACTAATTTCTAAAGACAGAAATGAACTTGATTCATCAGATGAGATATTTCTATTTTCTGTTGTTGCTTTTCCAGGAGAAGATGTGCCAGGTATGGCTGGAGTGGCAATGCCACATTTATGTACTCTGGATTTAGCTATCTCATCTAAGGATGAATCAGGTGTTGAATCAGTGGATGAACTTATTGGAGCTGTAAAATGGGCTTTCCTGTGTCTCTTTGGCTTTACTCTCTGTCGCTCTTCATTAGTCCTAGAAAATACGAGTCTTGAACTATATATTGTTGCAGGCTGTTTCACTCCATTAGTTTTTTCAGTATATTCAATTTGAACTTGAATTGGTTCTTTCAAGTCTAATGACCCAGATGTAGAAAATTTAAGCTCCGGTGTATTTGCCTCTCTCATGT
This sequence comes from Ictalurus punctatus, assembly GCF_001660625.3. NCBI lineage: Eukaryota > Metazoa > Chordata > Actinopteri > Siluriformes > Ictaluridae > Ictalurus > Ictalurus punctatus. Next base: position 14,501,979 of record NC_030424.2, on the reverse strand, counting down.
CCGTCTGCTCTGGTCTTTGTACAGACTTAGAAAGGATGGATAAGTCTTGAGATTGCAGTTGATACGGATGCTTCTGTTCTTTTTGAACATTCACACACTGTTCCTGAATGTTCCTTCTCTGCAGTGTATGGTCCTCTTTACACAATGATTGATCTTCATTTTGAGGACAGCTTGAATGCATTTCACTCATAATGACACTTTGGATGATTTGTGTTTGGTTGTCTCTCTGTAGCTCCACCAGAGCCTGGCATGATTTAGAAACTGTGGTCTCTTTATGTAGTTTTCCTGAACAAGTGTGGTTTTCAAAGTCCATGATATTGTCCTCTGTTTCATTTGTGTTCTGTCCACCATGAAGTTGTTCTTGTGTCATAAAACCATGTTTTTCTTCAGCACATTCTTGGTATACTTGTTTTTTAAGTGGTCTAGAATCAGTACCTGGAACATGTTCAGCTCTGTCTGAAGTAAATGAGTGTTCATTCTCCTTTTGAAATTGAATTGCTGACTCAGTGTCAAGATGTGAAACAGTGTTTAACTCCAGCACCTGCTGAAATTTAGGTGCCGTATTTACTTTGCTTGCTTCCACTGCCTCCTTAAGCATGTCTGAGGCAATGTGGTTCACCACAGCTTCTGAGCAACGACTGGACTCCGTTTCAGGATTTGAAGCTCCTGAAATGCTGTTTTCTTCAGGATAAATACCTGGCTTATGTTGTGTATATGATGAAAGATCAAATCCGTTGTCTTCATTCCTTACAGATGTTCCTGTAGGAGCCGGATTGTGAACGACTTTATCGATTGGTATAGTCTCTGTTTTCCTCAGACTGAACTGATCATGTTCCTCAGCCACAGTGACATAATCAGAAGATAAAATTACAGGGCTTTGTTTACAAGTAGACATCAATGTCAGTTGTATAGTTGTGTTACTTTCACTGATCACTTCATCGATTAGACCACTGGAATGGCTGGTATTTAACAATTCTGGATGATTATCAGTTGGTACTGGACATAGGACAGTGTTTGATTCTGGTAGCTTTATTTTCAAATCTTGGGGCACAGGTCCATATGCATTATGATTCTCTAAATTTTCTATTTCTGCACTGTTCTTCACCAACAAAGCTGGACAACTGCTAAGGAATCCAACTCCTTGGTGGTCTAGTACTTCTTTCTCAGTGGGATTTTTTACTATATATTGGCCTCTCAAACAGTCATCTGTGTTGTCCAGATTCTCTCTATCATCAACAAAATATTCAGTCACACATGGAAATGTCTGAGAACTGTCAAGTTCTCCTTGTAAGCCCTCAGCTGTAATTTCAGTATTGTTCTTAAGAGTATAAATGTTGGTTGCTGAAGATGTTTTGTTGTTTGTCTCTGGTTCTTCATTAATGTCTTCACCACCATCCACTTGCAATGACAAGTTCAGGTGTTCCTTCACCACTTCTGATATTTTGTCATTTATCGTAAGGCCAATCTTTTGGAATGTACAGCTCTCAAACACTCCTTTGTCTACAACCTTAACATCAGAAGTTTTTACGTCTGGCATACACGGCATTTCACTTTTATTCATGGGAATGGTGGACACTTTCTGTTCTTTTGTTACTGTAGATGCAAGCCTGTCTTCAGAGAGAGATCTGGCAACAGGAGTACTGCTGTTGTGGTACATGTTGATATGATTGTCCATAGATGCAGTTTTACAATCTTGCTGAAATGTTTGGGACAAATTATCTCCAGGTATATCCTTTTCTGTTAGTAACAGTTTGCCTGTTGAGTCTCTGCTGATGTCATTAAACATGAATGGCACATTATTTACAGCAGAATCACCAGGTACAAGGGACTTAACACAGCTTCTCTTTCGGGTTTTCAGATTTCCCGTTAAATCATCTTGAGAATCTTTGCTTCTTTTTCTTGTGTGCACATTAAAGGGTTCGAGTTGAGCATCACAGTATCTTAAAGAAGCAGCCACTTCGTTTGCACGGTCTGACTTGATGTTCATTTCAAAAGGGTAATCTTTTGTATTTCTTGTATCACAGCACTCTGAAAATTTTTCTGTGCACTGAACCTGATGCTGCACCAAGGTCTTTTCATCACTCACCTCCTTTTCAACATGGTTAATCAGATGCTCCATTATGCTTTGTGGCTCACAATGAAAATCATTCTCTATTTTCAAACTATGTACTGCTGACTGATGGAGTTCCTTACTGGAGCATATGGGTTTCTGCTTATTACTACATTTCAAAGCATTTCCTGATTGAAGTGTACTGTGAGAATGCTGAATTTCTAGATGAGTTTGTCCATCACAATTTGAGAAAATATTACCATTTCTGGATTGTGTTTCGGCAATGAAACGTTCTTCGGACTGTGTTTCCTGTTTTGATTCTATTAAGCTATTTTGTGGTGCAAAGCTTTTAGTGAGGACACTCTCATCAGCTGATGGGATACGTTCAGTTTGTTTTGTAGAACTGCTTTTTAAGTTCTTACCAGGGGGGGAATTACCTGGGAAGCATGCTGAAGAACTCCAACCAGACAGAACAGCTCTCTCTTTGGAAGGTGCATTGACCATTAGCATATCAACATCAATCGTTTCTAATGGCAGTAATTCTGGTGGTGGTGGTTTGTTTGTGCAATATGTGTTCTTGCTCATTGTGTTCTGAGCGATGGAAGCCTCTAGAGAAGTGCTCGGTGCCTCAAAATTACGCAACAGCCCATTATTTTCTTGCAATAATGTGCATTCAGGTGCAGAACAGGACGTAGAGGTAAGATCACTCAAAAAATAGTCCAAGACGGTTTTCCTTTCATAGGATGTGTGACTTTGTTCCTTAACTGTCGCATTATTGCCTTGTGTAGAATCAAAACGGGGTGATATCTGGCATTCAGATCCAGTTGTTGTACCAGACAGATCTAGACTAGCCTGACTTTGGCTGCTACTGGTCTCTGATAGTATACATAGTTTCAACGAGGTCTCTGAAGCCCCAAGGATCCTAGGACTATCTGCTGCATCAGTGGATGACCATGCATCTGTGAGTGCAAGGAAAGCTTCCGTTTCTCTGACATTGGCATCACTGGAGTGCCGGGAATCAGATGTTACTTGTGAGAAGTGTGAGGATTCCTCTATTGCTTGTCTTATTACCTTTTGACCATGTAGACCCCTGAAAAGCTCTTCAGGTATTTCTTTGGATTCTTCCTTTTTTTCTCTACCTGTGGTTGATTGTGGATTAGATGTTGAATGGAAAGTATGACGAATGGAGTGACCAAGCTTCAGAACTGGCCTTGCATCAGTGCTCCCACTACTTTTCTTGACAAGTGAGTCCTTGGACATCTGACTGTCCTCACTCTCTACTTCACTCGGCTCACAGTCCTCTTGCTGAAGCTGCTCCGCCAATGCAGTGGCATAGGCTGATGAAAGGGAGTCCACTGAAAAAATGCTGTCACAGTCTGAAGAGTCATCAACCACTCCTTCACCATTTTTTTCTACCCAGTCAGTCAGATCTTGTTGGGTCTTGACCCATCTCATGGTCTTTTTAGTCAGGGTCTCTGCACTATGCCAGCGTCCGTGCTTCTTCTCTTTTAATGAGATGAGCTGGTCTAAACCATCACAAGACACTGTAGATTTAATAGAGGACTTTAGCTGCTTTGTCTCCACGTCTCCTACAAATTTGTCTTTCTTTCCTTCCATGGCAAATTGAGTTTTCACTCTGCTAGCGGACTTAGCACTTTTGCCACCTCGTGACCCTAAAGGAGGCTTGCGGAAAACCCTTGACAAAGCCATCTTTATTCCAAAGCCAACTGATCGAGAAAGAGCTTTGCGGATTGTCTCCAAGCCCTTGTTTCCTTCATGGGTTGAACTCTTTCCTCCCTTAGCTGAGTTTTTTTGTGTACTTGATTGCTTTATTATCGGAAGTACCTTCTTACTATCTCTATTATCCGAATCCATGTTATGATTCCAGACTGATGATTGAGCGTTTTTCTCAGTCATTCCTTCAGATGGTATGTTTTCCTTTCCAAACATTTTGATGTTCTCAGAGGAGCCTGTCCTACTTGAAGTCCCTTGACTATATCTTGAGGGCATAGTGTTAGAGCGGCCTCTAGGTTTGCCTGGTAGACATTCATCAGACACCCATCTTCTAGGAAAGATAACCCTAGACAGAGATGATGTTGACTCAGATAATTTGGTCCTCCTAAGAAACTGGCTGTTAAAAGAAAAAGTGACTTAAGTTTAGGAGTTTGCTTTCTGAATGTATCTGCTTTCTGAATTTATGTATCTAAAGTATTATGCTCATTTTGATCGAACATCTCTTAACAGAACCAAATTAAGTGCCCCTTACTGACCTGAAAATGGGTGAATGTTGAGGGTAAAGTCGGGATAAAAGGTCAACAGAAAAGGAATGCCTTCGCAAGACCACTGGACGTCCTCTGCGCGTTGAAGGAGATCCTAAATCAGGGGACAGAGGTCCATCAACTCTGAGTGAAAGGGCAGTCTCCAGTCTCTGAAGCTCTTGCTTTGCCTCTAGCAGGTGTCTCTTACGAGCTATTCTTTCCAGCTGGTAGCGCAGTCTCTTGCGCCGAATGCGATTCTCATTTCTTCGGAATGCATGGTGCTTGAGGAGCTCTTCTTGCACCACCCGTTTCCTATCACCCACAATTAGTGATGGACGCACTGTTTCACTGCTGTTCTCCTTCTCGTTAATGCCAGCCAGTGCAGGCAGAGGAACGACATCTGTCTGCACCCCTGAGTCGAGCGTTCCCTTCTCCCTGATGGCAACAAGACGCTGCTTTTCTTGCAAGATCCACTGCTGGACTGTAAAATACATGGAAGAGATAGTTTCAATATTAATACAGTCTTAGTCCCTAACCATGTGAACTAGCAAGAGGATGTGTTTTTGATAGAGATTACAAAGCACTTCTGTAAGTTCTGGATAAGAGTACCTGCTAAATGCTGTAAATGTAAATGAAATCTAATATGCACTGTAGTTTAATAAAATCATTTAGCTTTATTTCTTTCTATAAAATAGCTGCACTACTGACGAGATCTCTCTTAATAACAAACAGGAGACGTGTGTAATTTATGAAGTAAAATATTTTTTAGAAATGGCAAAAAGTGGGAAAGAATATTGACATAAAATACATTTTTTTTTATATGATACAGTTTACATATAGTCAGGCCCAAATTTCTGGGACAACACTGAAAAGCTTTTAAACTGAAAATCAACAGAAAGTTTAACGTTTCAAAATTGTAAAAAACAAAGAAAAGATACAGTCAGTATATTGAATGTATACTATATGTATATTATGCACTATTTCTATTTTAATTTAAGCAAATTTGTGATATTGACCATGTTAATTCCTTTGTACAAAATGCTAGATTTTTATTGACTTCCATTCTTCCACTGAAGCATGTGACCAGTGGATTGATCAAAAACTTGGAGGCCATGCCAGCCCAAATCCACACTGTCAAAAGCAAAGGGGGAATATCAAATACTAAGAAAAACATATACATATTTCTAGACCAAAGGTTGTACTTTTCACTCAAGTCATTTCTGGTAATATAATTTGTAGTTAAAATGAGGCATTAAATTAGTAAAAAATGCAAAATAGAAGCATTTTCACTAGTACTCTCAGACTTTTGGACACCACTGTATATTAAGTTCAAAATCATAAATGAACAAATATTGCAGCAATCTGCCTTGCCTATAGGGTATTAAGAAAATAACTCACTCTCAGAGTGTTGCTTTCGAAGATGGGCCTGCTCTCTCTCCAAGTCTTTCTCAGCTCTTCTCTGTTCCAGCAGGATCTCCTCACGCAAACATTCCACGTAGCATTGATGCTCCTCCAGCCTCCGCCAGGGAGCTAACCTGTCACTGGCCTCCTGACTGCCTACATCCTCTGCCCTGAACACACAGAGATATAAAGCGAGACTAGTATTTTTCTGCATCCGAACACAAAAATCTAGAACAAGTAGACAACTAGCTTGGTGAATGAGCTTTGCCTACATTTAGCATCTTTCTGTAACCAAGCAACCTGAAGTTAATCCAGCAAAAACAAGATAATAATGCTCTAGGGATCTCATTATCAGTCCAACATTTCCAGCAATTAGCACAACAAATATAAACCACAGTGCAAAACTTTTCACCTTGAGTTATGTGTGAGAGCGCTAAGCTCAGATGAGCTGAAAAGTGGACCACCTTCAATGATCTGCAAAATAAATAAATAAATAAATAAACGAGATTTGAGATTATAATGATATCATTTTTGAATGTATTATATGGATTACATAATGAGAGGAAGCACCTGAAGTAATTTCATTTCTGTTCCCTTATCCATGGGTGTTAAAGAAAATACATGCAGATAGAGTTCTGATCTTAAAAGCACTTTATTATTCTCATGTAGACCGTTACAGAATGAAGTATGTGAACATACACGTCTCCTCTCTCTCAGAACTGCTGCCTCTGCAGGGTGGTTAAACCGCAACTTGTGACATCCTCCTAATGTTATCACTGCACCTAAAACAAGCAGATGACCATTACAATAGCCAAACTCCACTTATGTGTTCATATACTCCACTGTCTACTACTGCCACAAATTCAATTCACACCCAGGTGTTTACATTTACATTTTTACATGGTGGCATTTTCACAGACCCTTATCCAGAGCAACTTACATTTATCTCATTTATACAACTGAGCATTTTATGGTTAAGGGCCTTGCTCAAGGGCCCAGGGCAGATCTGAACTCACGACCTTCTGATGAGTAATAGTAAATGGTCTGCACTTATATAGCACTTTTATCCAAAGTGCTTTACACTGTGTCTCATTCACCCATTCACACATACACTCACACACCAATGATAGCAGAGCTGCCATGCACGGCACTAACTTGCCATCGGGAGCAACTTGGGGTTCAGTGTCTTGCCCAAGGACACTTCGGTATGTGGAGTCACGTGGGCCGGGAATCGAACCGTCGACCCTGTGATTAGTGGACAATCCGCTCTACCACCTGAGCCACAGCCGCCCAACGTAATCCAACATATTAACAACTGAGCTGCCACTGACACTGAAGATGCCAGTCACTCTTTATTACAACAAGGCCAAAATGTGTGTAAACAAGTACCTGTGTTTTGCATTTACCTTGTGCGAGTCGACAAGGTTCAGTGACCTCTCTATCGTTGACCGTGCAGGCTGTGTGTGGTAGGGGTTTGAGGGTAACAACTCCATTCTGATTCTCAATTTCACAAACAGAACCCTCTGGCATGACTAAGACATTACAGAGCAACAGATTATACACAGAGTCATCATTTTGGACACTATTACAGTAAAATCATTTTGTCACACATTAGTCTGTAGAAATATGAAAATAGCTACCAATATGGGGTTCTTCCTCACTTGGATCTTGAGGTCCAATTCTGGTGATTCCTTCCTGCAACACACAAAGGGAAGAAAGTTAATAAGCACGGGATTAAATACTAAACAGAGACTGTTGGTTGTGCCCATTACAAATGCATGTCAATACACCCACCCTGGAACAGGTTTAGGTTTTTTAACCTACAGACATCAAAGGCATGCAGGAGGATTTTTATGGTTTCCCGTTTAGAAAGGGGTCAAGGTAGGAACCATTTAGGAGGCTAAGAACCCTTTGATGAAATCTTCAAGAACCCTTCAAGAACTTTTTAAGAGTGTACTTTTAAGTAGCAAGACAGTTTAGATTACTTTTAAATGCCCAAGTATTAAGAAGAAAATAATCGCAAATAATTTGGAATTTATAGTATATACTTGCCCACTTAGGGGGGAAAAAAGGTTCTTCGTTAAAGGGTTCCTTGGATAAATAAAGGCTTTGTTATAGGATTGTACATAGACGCTCTAAGGCTCCCCAGAGAGACTTTGACTTGGACTTTGTCTCACAGCCTCTGAAATAAAGCCTCAACTAAACCTCACCTCAACCATACACATAATAATAGAGGGAAAGGGTGAAAAGGGAAAATTTGAAGAAGGAATTAAGTGCATACAAGCAGAGCTGCTTTACCTGACTGTGGCAGGCATCTCAAAGAATTTTGCAGAGAGAGCAAGAGTAAGAAAAAAAGATGAATAAAGGAGAATCTGAACAAAAGAAAGAGTTATTAGTTAGAAAGCAGACTATTTAAATATATTGGAGTATACAAAAAATATGCTAATGTTAGACAGGTCCAATCTCATGCACCTGAATTGAAGAGAAACTGAGAGGTTAATGTCAGTACCCGGAGGTGGTAAATAGTGACTCCTGTGCTCAGGACGTCTGGTTCCAGGGAGATGAGGTGGGGTCGGAGAGAATGTATCTGAACTCCTGCCCTGTCCTGGTTAATGTCCACACTGTACTGCTCCAGAAGAGCTCGCTTATCCCGCCAACTCTCCGACCAGTCTTTAGTAAGCTGTTCCACCTGGAGCAAAAATGAGAGCAAAAATAATGTCAGTGGGTTCCAAAGATTATTATAATGCTGCGCCTAAAAGAACAAGCGGATGCTTTTAATACTGCATTTCCTATTACGTGTTTAAGCATATTAACAAACCTTGAGTTCATTCTGCAGCACTATGTCTGAAAGGCTGCTGTCTCTCTCATCACTCAGAGACGGGCTGGGGTTTCTCCGCTGTAGACAGTCAGCAAAAACAACGTCTGTATGAGCGATCGCTTTTGCTGTCTGTGCTGGGAGCATTTTCTAAGAGAAGTTAATTACCATAGAGAAGCTCAGCAGCATGCTCTTCAGTCGATCGATCTCTTCACGAAGCTCCCTGATCAGCCTCACGCTGGCATCCTGCGAACAAAACAGAGCAAACAGAGAACAAAGATATCTCGATTTTATGATCATCGGTGAATGGTATTAACCATAGAATGGTAGAAACACTCATTCACAAACACACCTCATTGACTCTTGGCTTGTTGACAATGTTCTTGGCATGAGCAGCATAGCGGAGAGTGCTCAGAGTCTCGTTGTAGCTGCTGCAAGCAGGCGAGATTGCTGTAGGGAATAGAGAGAGAGAAAGAAAGACAGAAAATGATTGATGGGACATGCTGTTATAGGAAAATAATCAGTGCTGGTGTGTTTGTGTCACCACCCCAGAGGTGATTATTTTCCACAAGTCCTGAAATGTTTTATTTCTCGTATACCATGGCCAAACCATTTGTTGTTAATTAATCAATCAATCAATCAATTAATTAATGACCGATACTTTTTAACCATTAATAGTTACATTTATTGTTGCAGAACATCTTCGAGACAAGTTAGCTCCTGTTATCACTTCCATAATAGCAGCTCTAAGCATTTGCTCCCTCACAAGTCACTCTTTTTTCCCTCTCTTTCTTGAAATTGACAGTTACAAAAGTATTAACACCTCCTTACATCACGTTATCAACGACTGCACATTATTCTTTGTTAAACAACACTTTAAAATTGGTTTATTAGCCTTAGACGTATATATATCATCAGCGATACAAGTTCCTGTGAATTACCTCCCTGCTGAAAAAACCCCAATAGAAACCATCATAGAAATTCGAATGATTTCTACTACAAATACCATTACAAACCATCAGCTGTTAACCATTCAAACAATTACCATTATTGGTCCTTAATGTTATCCACGAGACATTTATAGATCCATGCTAGATTTTTATGGTTTCCCGTTTAGAAAGGAGTCAAACAAGGAACCTAAGTCAAACTAGCAGGCTAAGAACCCTTTAATGAACTCTTTTTTTAGGTATTAAAAAGAAAATATTCGCAAATAATTTGGAATTTATAGTATATACTTGCCCATTTAGGGGGGAAAAATGGTTCTTCTTTAAAGGGTTCCTTGAATAAATAAGAGGGCTTTGTTATAGGATTGTACATAGACGCTCTAAGGTATCCACTAGACATAACATGCCACCAAACAAATTACCAGTAGAGACCCACAGGGACTATTACGGTTTCCATTAAAACCAATACAATTTATATTATAACCACTAAAACCATTACAAATTCTATGAAAATTTCTATTGTTTTTTGTTCCTAGCAGGGCCGTTACTATAGAATCTGTAATGTATTAGTATTAATATAAACCTGTGATTTGAACTGTGTGTTAGTAGAATAATTTGTAATTATTATCCATAAACAGACTCACTTGCGATCATTATGGTTTTGGAGTTGCCACCCAGGCTGTCTTTGAGGAGCCAGGTGAGGACAGAGTCTCTGTAGGGGATGAAGCAGTGTCTGCGGCTGCTGCTAGACAGGGAGCTGGACTGACTCCCAACCGTGCTGGCTTCTCCCTCACTCAGCATGCTGTTAATGCTCTGACTGCTACTGCACATCTGAGAGTTCTGAGCTAGGGGAAGACAGACCAAAGACATCAAACGGGGGGGGAAGCAAAATTCTAACAACGATAATAGACAGAAGTTTATTGAGAAGAATATTGCTGGAATTTCCCATACCAAGAGCAGATATGACAATTCCCAGAGTAACTAGAGACTTGTTGATGTTGGCTCCTTCAGTAATCCGATCCCGGCAGTAATTAGGATCTGCTCTTTCACTGATAGACAAGAAGAGGCACACCATGCACAAAAACAGTATGAGTCCGAAATAAAAAAGGAGCTCCACTAGGGGGCGACATGATCGTTTTGTAGACAACATCAGAAAATAGATTAACACTGTTGGGTTAAAAGGTCTTTAAGCAGCTGTACAAAAATATATATATATATATATATATATATATATATATATATATATATATATATATATATATATATATATATATATATATATTTTTAACAAATTCACCAACCTGCCAGCCAGGTCCACTAAGTTGATCTTGCTCACTATTTCAGATGGAAGGTTATTCTCTAGTATCGCCTACAAAAGACAATTTATCCAAAAGAATATGTAAGTCCAATTCATAATTCAAAGCAACAGATAATATGCAGGAGCCATTACATATAAAGGACTTTTTACTAATAGCTTATTCACGTCAATTAAATGTGTAATAAAAAAGAACTTTTCCGGTAACCATGATCCCATGTAGATAGTTGTTGTATTTATTGGCCTGATTGAGTAGACGTGTAAGTGTGCTCTCACAGTATTGTTGATGGATTTACTTCTTTAATTTCATTTTTCTTCAGTAACTGCTTTATTCTTGTCAGTGTCATGGTGGGTTAAATTACTCATTTATTTATCTTTCGAGAAACCGATCCAACTAAATTTGCCAGAAAATATTGAAGCAACACTCAACACTGAAGTATCACCAGTCACCTCTGGAGTCAGACCAGTAGCATTTTGGGGACAAAAAACAAACCACTAGCTAGCTAGAATCTCGTGTCTGTTATAATAACCATTGAAAACAACGTAAAACTCTCCATTTGAGAAATTTACATTTAGTTGGCGGCATCCATATTGAACCGTATGCCTTGTAAATCATACATTAATGCTCCTCCATTGTTGCTACTCTACTTAGTGTACTATTAAATCTAGCACTGGCTGGGAAATGAGGGAAACACCTCACAATCTCTAGAAAACCCCTCCTACTTTCACAGGTGCTGCTATGATAACTGGGTTCAGGAAATCAGTTAGGCTTTCTCACTGTTCAGTGACATAGTAACATAAAAGACCACATCATTAGTATTCTGACACAAAGTCTTACAGGTCACAAAACTAACACTTATATAACAGGATTTGCTCAATTGGAAACTAGGGCAATGCTGATGTTGAACAGATGTGTGAGTAAGACCTGTGTGTACTGGATGCTGAAAATCGCATGTGATCGGCTGCTAGCATCGTGAACATGTGTGGCAGCTGTGATGCGGTTAGCGATGCCCTCTTCCAACAAATCTGCTGCCTGCTTGCTGTCCTCCACCACATGCTGAGTGAGACCTGGAATGCACACACAGTATAAAAAAACATCTTAAATCTTTCTTTTTTTTAATACACAAGGCAACTTTATTCTATTTGCAAAGACAGTCCTCTGCTAATGAGAAACACTTAATGGATCAGTCAGGAATTTGTGCAGCCCTTTAATTATGACGTGAGTAATTTCAGCTAAAGCCCTATTTGGAATGAATTACTTTTACAAGGAGAGGAGAAAGTAAAGTAATTATTATTACTGGAGTATCTGAGATTTTATTCTCGTGATTCAGTCTTGATCATGGCAGTACTTTTTATGAACTGTGTGTGCATGCATCTGAAAAGATTTTGGTCCATTTTCTGTACTGCTCATCCTTATTGGGTCACGGGAACCCGGAGCCCATCCCAGGGGGCACGGGGCACAAGGCAGGGAACACCCAGGATAGGCTGCCAATCCATCACAGGGCACAATCACACAAACATTCACACACCCATTCATACACTACGGACAATTCTGGACATGCCAATCAGTCTACAATGCACGTCTTTGGACTGGGGGAAGAAACTGGAGTACCCAGAGGCGCTAATCGAACCCTCAACCCTGGAGGTGTGAGACAAACATGCTAACCACTAAGCCACCGTGCCCCCAGTAATAAATAATAATAATAATTATAAATATTTTTAATTTTATGAAGGGCGGCTTGGTGTTTCTCTCTGGGCCAGGACTTGAACTTGGGTTGGCAGCATGGGAGTCAGACGCTCAGTCTGTGAACCACGGACGGTCGGTGGCATGGGAGTTGGACACTCTGTCCATGAGCCACAGGGGAGGCGAAGCAAGACTGGGCATAGCAGACTGCAGGCAGGCAGGCAGGGTGAGAAGTGAACAGGTAGACAGAACGTTCTGGAGACATGTGACTGGAGAACCGGGGTTTCTAAGCGCTGCAGGCTGATAAGATGATAAGGAGCAGGTGCATTCGCTGATTCAATCAGGTGGATGAGCAGAGCGGAGCGCCACACCAAAGGACACACACGAGCACAAACAAACAGGAAGAGAGGGAGGGACAAACACAGGAAACACAAGGAAAGGGAAAACAGAGATACACAAGGAAACAGGAAAAACTGGAGCCTTGGCCAAGACTATGACAAATAAATCTTAGCCCATATTAATAGTAGTTTAAGGAGAGAGAGAGAGAGAGAGAGAGAGAGAGAGAGAGAGAGAGAGAGAGAGAGAGAGAGAGATTGATGTGGACTGTGTGTGTATTCCACTAGGCTTTCTACAGCCACAGGAAAGTGAGGTCATTTCCTTTTGCTGTTCAGGGCTTTCTCCTGATATACACAATGACTGGATGCTGGACATAGGCCAAAAAAGGAGTGGGGAAATTGAAGCTGGACCAAAGCACTGCTCTTTAATGACACCAGATGTAAACAGAACTGTTTTGGTTTGTAGCTTTTTCAGGTTTGGTTGTGTTAACCAAATGAATCTAATTCCTATTTCAGTTTCAATCTAAACAGCAGTTTTTCTTACAACTCTCACCCTGCACATATGGCCCTTTTTCTGGGTGCTCCCTCACACGTAGGGCCGCTGGCTTTTTCTGGTCCGGCCCTCTCAGCAGATCACGCACCCGCTCATTGTAGATCTCCAAGAAACTGGAGATGGAGAGGGAGGGAAAATGAATAATCTCCTTACAACAACTTTCATGCCTAAACAAAGAGTGCATAACCTACTGCTGGGTCATACATAGGACACAAATACACAAACACATGTGTGCAGTGCTCTCTTACCTAACTTCAACTCTGCAGTTCTGTCCATCAGGAGAGTCTATACCAGATTGAAACAGCCCCTGAAATTATGGAATGAAAGAAACCCTGGTGAAAATCCTCTGTATGAACCAGAAGTGATGATTGCAAAATATTACATTTCATATCCGAGACTTACTTGACAAATCCTTGGCGTCAATCCAATAGAATCCTGCATATGGAAGAAGGGATGAAGGGGTTACATTTACGCATTAGATTTAAGTCACCTGCCATAGATGTGTACTAGGCAAAGCCTGTACTGTGTTACTCACTGGATTGCCCATCATGGTGTACGTCTTCCCTGAGCCCGTCTGTCCATACGCAAACAGACAGACATTGTAGCCTTCAGTTGCTCCAGCCAACACGCACATACCCAGATCCTGGAACACCTATAAAAAAGGACACTGAACCATTTATTTTTACATCGACAGCTCTCTCCTTTTTCATTTTTTTAAATTTTTCTAGATGACACGAGACTCCACTGGACCAGTACAGCAGTTTGCAGGGACCACAGAAACTGCATTTTCACAAGGACCAGATATTAACGGAACACATTTTATTAAGTATAGGACAGCAATTAATTTGCAGAATGTCTTGTTGACATTACTGTACTGGCTTCAGATATTCTGTAACTATCCACAGCTCTACAATGATCGATTATGAACTAGATACAGTTTGCTAAGTCCACATGAATTGCATTTGCGTATAGGAGATGTGATTTGAAGTCAATATTGGGCTGTTAACTGGCGTGCCAAGGTATTTCTAGCCGCCTTGTGTCACTCATGTGATCCGATTGTTTCAATCTCTTAAGCTGGACTGAAATTTAGGCTTCAAGCTCTGAAGCTCGTTTGTTTTCTGACAAAATACCTGAACGGGTTGATAATCATCAGCACCTGGAATGCAGTAAAGAGTAAAAGCAGACGAAGATGGAGAGAAGAGAGAGGGAGGAAAATAAATGGTTCTGAGGGTGTTGGTATGAACATGTGGAGGTCCTGAACTCAAGCTGCTCCATGTGTTTTCATTTTTCACTCTCCTTACTGAGAAAGTGGCAGCAGAGTCCAGGACATGCCCTTCACACACACTGGCAGGCTAGCACAAACACAGACAGCACATCATTCTCTGCATACACAGCATTTGGACTTCATCAGACACATACTGAGAAAGGTGCTAGTTTTACTAGCTTTCCAGGTCAGATTTACCTCAGGAAAACAGATCAGATCCATATGGATATTCTATACGAGAACTTGCAGGTCTGAAGTAGTCAGCCTAAATGGAGATCATTTTTAAACACCCTTTCATTTCAAGAAGAATGAATAGACCATTTGTGTGCAATAGGGAAGTTAAATAGTTCAAAGCAAGGATGCAAAACCAAATGCTTTTTCAGGCCATTCGTAGATCAAATATTGACATGGTGCAATTCTACAATAGTGAGACGACAAATGACCTTGTCTACGTGCCAGTCAAGCTCCAGTAACACATTGACAGCCATGGTATGATACATGTGACCACACTCATAACTATACGGTGGAGAAAGTGAAGAGAACTCACATCTGGCACACCTTCAAACAGCTCTTCACCTGCCCTGCTGTGTACAAAAGGTGTGTGAGTGTTTAGGTAAGATAGACAAATCTGACCTCTGCCCTCTGAGAAAGTTGTAAGTCAGCAAAATAAAAGTCACTCTGTTCACTAACACTACTAAGCTGGATTGATGTGGTCTAGCAGTTTCCAGTTTCCACCCTCCTAGTGGGCTTTCTGAATAGGGGCTAATTGGCATGCAATCTACAGGATGAGTGGATCAGCAACAGCTTTCTAAAGAGTGCTGGCACACTTGTCCACTTTTCTCTTAATTAGCCTGAGCTTGACTCCTCTGCCTTAAGAATTCAATGAGGAGCTTGTTAAAAATAAAAAATAAAATCACACTTCACTGGGCTAGGGTCACTTACAGATTTCACAAGTCACGGCACAAAAAGACTCTATCTCTTTGTGAATTTAACATACTCTACTGCAATACATAATAGCCTAGAGCCATGGTTCTGAAAGTGGGGTCCAGGAACCTCCAATCCTGTACGGACTGGTCTGAGAATTCTGGTTCATCTACATCATCTGAGTTCAGAATTGGTCTCAACTAGAGTGTTGAGTGTAGTGTGTTAATCCCATTTGCCTAGTTATTATTATTGTTATTATTTGCACCCGCCTTCTCTATATTTTTCAACTAATTTAGTTGATTCTGTTTCGCTCCCAAAAACATAAACAAACTAGCAGCCCAATTTGAACCACAGCAACCCTGACCAGGCAATTACTAAGCATGAGTGAATGAACATTGTAAACGAATTACAATGTACAGGGACAAAAAAAAGATTACTTTCTGTAGGATCCCAGACCCAATGCACTAGTCACAACTAGACACCATGTAAACATTTCTTGCAAGCTTGTGGATGGGATAGAATAGAAAAAAAAAACCCAGAACAGCACACCTATTCTTATCTGCATTTGTATCAGTTCAGAACACATAATATCTTGATTAAGAATCATATATTCATATTCACTTACATGCCTACGCTCTATGTATTTCAGCATATCATATTCAGCATATCTCTATTTACCAAGGGAGCTCTATTCCTGCCATTTCACATCATTATAACAGTATTAATATAACATGTCGTGCATGGAAATAACAGCCTCCAGTGTGCGCAGAACTGAGGTTCGTTTTAAAGTAGAGTCGAGTCTCTGAAGCACATCAAGTAGTGAAGTTCACTGAGGAGACAAACGTGCAGCCAGCAGTGATTCGAAAGACTAAATACTGCCATCAACAGGAAGCTCATGGCTCTCTGAGCCTGTGTTCAAGTGTATGCATGTGTTCCTGAAGGAAATCCATATAAAAACAACAGCACACATACACAAGCCCTAGTTGGCCTCCCTTTTCTTGCCCCAGCCTTAAAAAACCAAACATGCTCATACCAACTGGGACCAAGTGTAACTCAGAATACAGCAGATACAGAATACAGCAGATATTAGGGAGGGAACGTGAAGAATCAAGAGGTTTAGTCCAAAAAAATAAAAAGACCCTTCAGTCAATCCAAGGGTATACCCAGAAGGTCAAATGACCTTATATATTAGGCAAAAGTTGTCGTTCCATAATACACACCAAACACAACAGTGGCCTCAGTAACATAGGTTAAGGTTATGTACAATAGACTGAACAGGTTTATAAAGTAATGCTTATAAAGTCACAGAAAAATCGAGAGGAAAAAAGCAGTGGGGAGAAAAAAGAACGCCTATAAGACATGTGTAATAAGTCCACTTTAGCAAAAGCCCTTTAATCACTGTTTGTGGTGGACTGCACAGAGGAGACTGGTTCATGAGGCTGACCCAATAGCAGGCCCTAGGAAACTCCTTATTAGTGAGGAAAAGCAACTGAAGTCTGCTGAAACACAGCCTAATAGGTTACTGGCACTATATTAAACTGAGCCAGAGCTAAATTCTGATGAGCTTGTGGTGTCAGGAGAACACGTGCCCTCACACACGACAGTTTGCCTGAGAGCTATATTGAGACGAGCATGCAACACACAATTAAATGACTTCATTCTGAAACTGAGAGAGCAGATCCAGCTCCATAATATTCACAGTTTGTGGCAGCTTCATCCCAAACTGCATACTACAATTATAAATAGTGTGCCAAATGGAGACTGTGGAGATGAGATGATTATAACTGACAATCTGATGATTTTGAGATAGTGAACCACCTTCAATAAGGTCAAATACATACAGGTTCTCGAGAAAGTCACATGCTGGCTGCATGACGTGACCTACACCGTCATATAGGTTTTACTGACATTTCGCACATTATGAATTCAAGTATTTTAAAACCTGCAGAAAATTATTAGGAGCTCTTAAGCATATTAGGACTGGACTGAAATATACACTATATGGCCAAAAGTTTGTGGACACCTGACCATCACACCTATATGTGAGCTTTCCCTAAATTGTTGCCACAACATTGGAAGCACACAATTGTATAGGATGTCAGTCAGTACGTTTACATGGACAACAATAATCCAATATTAACCCGATTAAGACAATACTCTAAGAAACTACCATGTAAACAACCTTAATCTGATTAAAGTCATACTAGAAGTAAACACAAATCGAATTAAGACGTGGAGTATTCCCATTTTAGTCACATTATCGACATGTATTACAGATATTTAAACACCTTAATCACACTTAAAGTCATGTGAGAGTTTTCACCGCATTTTGCGACAGGACACGTACACACACGGCAGTGCTCAACTGTTTGACGGCAAGCAAGAGAGCACGGCTGCGTCCGAAACCGCCCACTAACCTACTATAGGCCTGTAGTAGACGAAATACATGTATCTCGGCTACTATACAGACGGTAAGTACGCGGTTTGGGACGCAGCCAACAGGTTCAAGCCGTTGTCTATTTGCACGTACAGCATGACAAATAATTAACCACACTTGAAGGGTTCGCAAAAATTTTAAGTAAAAACACACAAAACTGTATACGGTACCATAACGAAAATGAACTGTATGTTGATACGTGAAATTCTGGAGGGAACGTCGGACGGTGTGGCGTGGGGACGTAATGACGTGTGCTGTTAATCTAATTATTCTAAAAGCAACTCATGTAAACACCTTAAATCACAATATTGTCTTACTCAGAGTAAGGTCAATAATGAGATTACTGCTGTCCATGTAAACATAGTCATTGTTGGCTGCAGCATTACAATTTCCCTTCAGTGGAACTAAGGGACCTAAACATGTTCCAGCATGACAATGCCCCTGTGCACAAGTCAAGGTCCATGAAACCATAGCTTGCCAAGGTTGGAGTGAAAGAACTCAAGTGGCCTGCACAAAGTCCTGACTTTAACCACACTGAACACCTTTGGGCTGAATTGGAACACTAAATGCACCCCAGGCCTCTTCACTGGATATCAGTGCCTGACCTCTCTAATACTCTTGGCTGAATGCACAAATCCCCACAGCCATGCTCCAAAATCTAGTGGAAAGGCTTCCCAGAAGAGTGGAAGTTATTGTAACAGCAAAGGCTGGACGAATGAGTGTAATGGTCAACTGTACCCAAATGTTTGGCTACATACAGTAGTATGTAGTAGTATCTCAACACTGCAAGCAGCAACAGCACAAGCTTCACCTATTTCCTAACAATCTTGTTCTAACTAGTAAAATCCATTTGTGAACTTAAAGGTTGGGCTATTATCTCACAAACACTTATTGGGACTAAACTCTCTCAGTGTAGCAGATTAATCATGAAAAAGTGCAAAAGGTGGATGAAGTTTGGATAATTTTTTCATGATACAGGATACAGGATATTTGTTCTTAGTGACTTCAGCCAGGCAGGTCAACACTGGAAAGCTGTACTGGACAGCTGGCAAATAACTTAAGCCCCATGAAAAAAAGGAACAAGTGGTGACAAATGTGAAGTCACCGGGAAATTATGTGCTACTAAGAATTGTAGTCATTGTCTATAGATTATCTCTGTTTTAGTGTTATGTTTGAACATTATTGGTTTCATTTAGCCGTTATGCCAAGTTCGAGATCCTGTTTATAGCTTCATGTGAACCAGTGAAAAAGGGACAAGTGGGATACACAAATAGTCAGAGAGAGAGAGAGAGAGAGAGAGAGAGAGAGAGAGAGAGAGAGAGGGAAAGAGAGACTAGGAGGGAGTTCACTGGCTGGCACTGACTCAACTCGCCTCATCAGGCATACTTTCACAGAATTTTGTAGGTCAAGTTTGCATGGTGGGTCAGAGAAGAGGGGAATGGCATTTACCAGCCACCTGTTGCTACAAGTGGCCATCTAAATCAAATCAAGGCCAAATTAAGAGGCAGAAAAATTTTGACAGAGTACACAGAAAAATGTATTCATGTGCAGCAACTCTTTTGAGGGTTAAACGGCTTCCGCACCCTGTGGGATGATTTAAAACTCCACACTGGAGGCATGATTATGCATGGACGGCACGGGGTGCGCTCTGCTGCTACTCAATGGACAGTCATCGTTTCTGGAGCTACGGATAAATGCTGTAAAAAACCTCATTATTGCTTTTGTTACTGTGTTTACTAAGTAAAATACAAGATCTTCTGTTTCCTCCCCCATTGATAATAACTTTTTTTTTTAATGCTCATCCACCAACCCAAAATTCAAATGTCAGTCTGTGAATAAGTTAACCAGAGTGTGTGCAGTGACGAAGAAACGGTCGCTGGCATGCAATACACACACAGTGCGTCTATTATTTTTCAAGACTAGCAGTGCATCAAACCTCACACTCAATCCAAAGGAAGAGAGGGAGATATGTGTGGGTCGGTGTGTGTGTGTGTGTGTGTGTGTGTGTGTGTGTGTGTGTGTGTGTGTGAGTGAGAGTGAGAGTGAGAGAGAGAGAGAGAGAGAGAGGAGAAAAGAAGAGAAACAGAAAACATAAGAGCTGACTTCACTTGGAAAAGAAAACCAGCATTGTGTGCCGGCTTTTGACCAGTGACGTCCACGCAGTGCAATCTTTCATTTAAGCAGCTGTGCTGTTGGCTGCAGAGGGGTCTGGAATTCCCTCTTCCCTCCACCCCACAACAATCTCCACTTTCAGCTTTGTTTCTCAGCCTAGCTCATGAGCTGCACACTCGCAACAGTGCATTTGTTCTAGGGCTCACATGTACCTCCTGCTTAATACACAAACTAGACGAGATTTTCGAAACTGCCTAAGCTGTAAGCTCTGAGCATATGGGCGCAACAGCTGGCTTCCATTACTCCTCTTTATCTGCTCTGCTTCATGGCCTAGACAACATCCCCCATCTCTGTGACTCCTTCTTCCTGTTCCATCAAAACTTGAATGTATACAGACCTCCTTCCTGTTCATCTACATCATCTACGAGCTCTCACTGTAAGAATCACTTACATTTTCATACATAGTCATATCAAGGTCAGGAAAGTGAAGAATGAAAGACAAAGACTGAAAGTGGAGCTGGTTTCTCTTCCACTGGCGGATTTATGGTGAAACGGTCTCTCAGGACTGACTCCAGAGAAATGCTACGGCTGGTGAAGTCTCAGCTTACGGCTGCATGCTCAAAAGCAATTCAACAGCAACAGGCTGCTTCACAAGAGCCTGGCGATACATTCGAGTTCAAGAAAACTGGACTGAAAGATTTAAACCAGTCATGGTGTAAACATTGCTACGGAAGGTGAACGCAATTCGACTGCCATTACGTTGTCTATTATTATTATTTATTTACTTCTGTCTATTTTTTTGTTCCAAAGCAGTTTTAACATGTTAAATATAAAAATACTTCCCAAAAAAAAAAAAACCTTCACACTTCAGAGAAATTGTCTATTTCTGTGTAAACTGCAGATACCTTCCATATGCCAAGCTTTATGGCATAATCTGTATGGACACAGGTTTTAACCAGCAAAAGGAACTGCAGGCTATTGTTCTGCAGCCACTTTCGGTTGAACTTCCCCATATAGACGTGACTCTAAGATGTGTATGCTACAGTAGCTCAACAAGCGTTACAGTTATTTTCAGTTTAAGGCCCACTCCTGCCTCATGAGCATGGGAAATTCCGATTCATCTGATATTTGTGAGAGATCAGAAAACACAAATGAGACGACATCAGACTAAGATTAGAATCGAAGCTAATATTATAAGATGCATGAATTCAAATTTCAAACATTCTTACGTATTAAGGATGGTAATTCATAGACAATTTAGGACTTTTAAAAGACCCATGGACACCCTGGAATTTGTATTAATCCCGTGGAGGTAATAAACTGCAGGCTGAGTCTGAGCCACTTTTGTAGCGGTATAATGTAGAGTGAATCTGGTTCCTCAAATTTTTGATCGTTGTTGTGATGATTTACTGACTATGCAAATGAATCAGGTGACTTCTAGCAACTTCTTGAACATGAATTACCTGCTTTTCCATGCAGAGTTGGCTACACTGGTGAATATCCCAACACTGCACAGCACACAAGAGAAACACCCACTTCTAGCTTATACAGTGCTCTCCACTAGGCTGTGAAAATTGTCTTTATTGTTTAACCTTGTTCAAACAATTCATTAAAATACTCTGCTCTCATGGATATCAAACAATTGCAAACACAACACAGGTTTATCACAAAAAAAACAAACAACTTTGATAAATATATTTGTGCAACAATTATTGGCACTCCATGAAATCATATGAGAAAAATATATTTGAAGTACATTCCCATTTATATTTTACTTTTTTTTTTTTTTTTTTTTAAATACACCTGGGTGACTAGGAACAGGAAATTGTTCAACCATAACTTCCTGTTTCACAGGGGTATAGATATGAGGTAACACATAGGCCAAATTCCCTTAGTCATTCATAACAATGGGTAATACCAGGGAATATAGCTGTGATGTGCGGCAAAAGGTTGTTGAGCTTCACAAAATGGGAAGTGGCTATAAGAAAATAGCACAAGCATTTAAAATTTCAACCATTTCCACCATTAGGGCAATAATTAAGAAGTTCCAGTCAACTGGAAATGTTATGAATCAATCTGGAATTGGATGTGTGTGTATATTGTCTCAACACACTGTGAAGAGGATGGTTTGAGTGGCCTTAAACTCTCCAAGGATCACAGCTGGAAAATTCCAGAAGTTAGTTGCGTCCTGGGGTCAGAAATTTTCCAAAACTACAATCCAAAGTCACCTACATCACCACAAGTTGTTTAGAAGAGTTTCAACAAAAAAAGCCTCTACTCTCATCCAAAAACAAACTCAAGAGTCTTCAGTTTGCCAGACACTACTGGAACGTCAAATGGGATCGGGTTCTATGGTCAAATGAAACCAAAATAGAGCTTTTTGGCAATAAACACCAGAGGTGGTTTTGGCACACACAGAGAGGGAGCCATATGGAAAAGTACCTCATGCCCATGGTTAAATATGGTGGTGACTCTTTAATGTTTTGGGACTGTTTTTCTGCCAGACGACCTGGACATTTTTTTAGGATAAATGTCATCATGGACTCTATCAAATATCAACAGATATTAAATGAAAACCTGACTGCCTCTGCCAGAAAGCTTAAAATGGGCCGTGGTTGGATCTTCCAGCAGGACAATGATCCAAAACATACATAAAGATCAACACAAAAATGGTTTACTGACCAGAAAAATCAAGGTCCTGCCATGGCCATCCCAGTCCCCTGACTTGAAACCTATAGAAAACCTGTGGGGTGAACTGAAGAGGAGAGTCCATCAGCATGGACCTCGAAATTTGAAGGATCTGGAGAGATTCTGTATCGAGGAATGGTCTCAGATCCCTTGCCATGTATTCTCCAACCTCATCAGGCATTATAGGAGAATACTCAGAGCTGTTATCTTGGCAAAGGGAGAAAACACAAAGTATTGACTAAAAGGGTGACAATAATTGTTGCACACCTATATTTAACAACAATTTTTTTTATAAACCTGTGTTGTGTTTGCAATTGTTTGATATCAATGAGAGCAGAGAATTTTTGTGAATTTTTTAAACAAAAGATCAAAAGGTTAAACAATAAAGACATTTTTTTCACAGCCTTCTTTGCTCATATTTACCAAGGGTGCCAATATTAGTGGAGGGCACTGTATATGATGTTAAAAGTTAGCATGCAAACTAGTTACAAGCATGCTAACTAGCAAATAGTATACTATTGGCACTATTGGAATGCCAATCTATCACAATTAAAATACACCTGTTTTCATCTTAAATGCCAATTCCCTGTTAACAAATACATGCCATGTTAGTATCACATAAGACTTCAAAGGAATGACTGCTTGTAGAAACCCAACAAACACAGAATACTTGAATAACATTAGCATTTAGTTCCCACTTTGGTATTTTTTGGGAACCTGATGAAGGTGAAGATTAACATGTGCTTCCTCTGAGCTGTGAATCTAGCCAACCGCATCTTTTCAACCTAACTATCCTCTTCTAAATACACATTTATAGATGCCAGTAATTGGCTAGTATCACCGTGATTGACAAGGGTGGCAGAGTAATGCCATCCCACCCAACCAGGAAGCTCCCATGGATGACTATGGCATCGTTGCGATTTATACTCGCCCACTTAAAGTATTACCCACTTAAAACTATTACTGTCCACTTAAAGGATTATTGTTAACATAGTGAAGTCCACACATGTGAATGAAGCAGCTCCTGCTTCCTCCTAGAGGACTATAACAAGTCTCCCCCACTGACAAAGTCATAGGTCATATGAGGAATGTCTGCTTCAGGCCTATGCAATAATCTCTGACTTTGCACAATTGAGAAAATGAGAGAGAGAGAGAGAGAGAGAGAGAGAGAGAGAGAGAGGAGTGATGCCTGCCCAGTGACAATGACTGTGTGTGTCAGAGTGGGGTTTCAGGCATAGCATACAAAGAGCAGTTTGAGGAGGAACACTGAGGTACAGAAAGCCTTTTGCTCACATAGAGATACACGTGAATCTAATCGGCCCATTACACAAAACAGATTTGTGAAAAATGTAATTAGATCTAAATTAGATCAAACTGGACAAGCTATAAGAAACATCCCTGTGACTCGGATGGACATCCTAGAGTTTTTTGATTCATTTGCAGGAAGATAGTAGGCAACTTGCTTCCAGAGGTTTTGACTATCCTCTAATTCCAGAGTTGCTTGACTGGCATGCATCAGCCTCCACAACCCTAAAACACAGCTTGTCATCGCTACAGTGACACGACAATAGCTACGTTTACATGGACAGCAGTAATCTAATTATTGACGTTATTCTGAATAAGACAATATTGTGATTAAGGTGTTTACATGAGCTGCTTTTAGGATATTCCTTTCATGTTCCTGTTTTACATGTTATAGAACATAGATCGATTAACGGCACACGTCATTACGTCACCGCGCCACACCATCCGATGTTCCCTCCAGAATTTCACGCATCAGCATACAGTTCGTCTTCATTATGGTTCCGTATACAGTTTTGGGTGTTTCATATTTAATTTTTTACGAAAGCTTCAACTGCAGTTAATTATTTGTCATGCTGTACGTGCAAATAGACGACTGCTTGAAGCTGTGGGCTGCGTCTGAAACCACATACTTACCTACTATATAGTAGCTGAGATACATGTATTTCACCTACTATATACTGTAGTAGGTTAGTTTCAGATGCAGCCGTGCTCTCTTGTTTGCTGTCAAACGATTGAGCACTGCCGTGTGTGTACGTGTCCTGTCGCAAAATGCGGTGAAAACTCCCACATGACATTAATAGTGTGATTAAAGTGTTTACATATCTGTAATGCACTATGAAAATGCAACTAAAATAGGAATACTCCACACGTCTTAATTCGATTTCTGTTTACTTCGAGTATGACTTTAGTCGGATTAAGAAATCAGAAATCATTGTTTACATGGTAGTTTCTTAATCAGAGTATTGTCTTAATCGGGTTAATATCGGATTACTGTTGTACATGTAAATGTACTGACTGTTGGGGGTAAACATGGATGAGATGGCACTCACCTCCTCCTGTGATGCATAGTTGGGTGCCTCGGGGTTCACCGACCAGTAGCAGTAATCAAAGCCAAACTCTAACACTCTCTCTCTGGAGTCACCTGGAGCCTCGGCTCGCCCATCCAGACGCCCATCCGGCTGTAAAAAGAAAAATATGGCGGAAAAAGAGAAGGAGAACTAAGACCCAATGGAGAGAGTGTGAGAAAACATCATATCTCCACTGCCAAAACTCCAAAGCACCAATGAGGTCATATCCTAGGAGGGAGTAGTTTAAGCATCAATTACTGATACCAAACACATGTGTAGCCAGCATCCTTTCATTATGCTCTTATGAAATGACAGATAATAACTCATAGCATACAACCTTCTCATAAAATCTCATTTGTAATTTAAGATTTCTAAAGAAACTGGACCGTTTCTGCTGGAACTTTTACTCCACTTTAACAAATGATGCAAAAATCTAAAGTTAAAATATGTTGCACAGCCTGTACTTGGGTGGTCGACAGCAGAGCCTACGGCAATAAAGTTCCACTCCATTCTACAACAGAAATAAATGATTTGACTATTCATGAATGGCTCTCTGCTGACATTTAGAAAACCGCTGTTCCATTTAGCGTCGGCATAAAGCGGTAAACACATCACTGCAAATGTGAAATGCACAGACAGTCCTCAGCAGTTTATCTGCTCTATTAAACAGATCCGACCTGCTTCAATGGCCATCCAGCTGTGTCATTTATTTACACCATGTCATGTCATGGTAAGACAGCAGGGAAAGGAGCATGCAGAAACATGCCACTCGTCACCAATGGCAACGGTGTGTTTGCAGTTGTAGTGAAGCACTTTCCTGGCTCTGTTCAGCATGAGTTACCTCACAACTCTACACGGCTTTACTACAGCCATTAAACCTCTGCTGTTAAATTTAGATCCAGCCATTTTTACAAGCGGAGCTTAAGTAATGTGCCTCATTACTGCAATACTTGTGCTATTCATATTTTATAAGACTACAGATTTGTAAGGCAGGATGCATACTAATACTGTGTATAATACCAGGCATATCTAACTTCTCTGCATTCTAATGTCTCCCTAAGGGAACCTTGATGTTCGACCAGCTTCACATTTGATATGAAAAAACAATTCAACGCTCTAGAAATTTTCACGTATTTACCACCACTTTATCCAACGATTCTGTACCTGCAGCCAGATAATACGTTCAAACTCTGACTGATAGCGCAATCAGAATATAAACGTTCATGTATACACCTCAGTCGGAATAGTCAATTGACTGAGGCCAATCTGAATAAGGTTTCTTTTGGACTGAATGAGGCGGGTAATCTTTTTATTTATCTATTAAATAGAAGAATAGCCTTTGTATCTGAGTACTTTATCAAAATCTGATGATGTGATGGACATCTTTTTAATGCAGATGCTGGATTTGAATTGGGGGGGGGGGGGGGGGTGTTTAGAAAACGTCAATAAAACTTGTATTCCTTGTGCAGTTATTCCCAGTTGAGTTTAATGTGAATAACATTTGGAATCTGCAATTGTAAAGGGTTTGTTCGGACTGGCAAAAATCTTGCATAGAATTAAGCAGTCTGTGTGTGTGTGTGTTTGTGTGTGTGTGTGTGTCTCTCACTCTCTCTCTCTTTCTTTCTCCAGCTGTGTATAGCCTCTTGTCCATGCCTGTACAAGCCAATCAGCTCACTCCATCAACTGCCCTACAATCTCTAAATAATCTCTTATCTGTCATCTCTTCTTTGGGACAAGAGTAAGCCAAAGCCTTTGTTTTTGTTTCCTCCCGCTTTCTCTTTCCACACTGACAGCAGCTAACCCCAACGCAGCCTGACTTCTCTTCAAGCTCCACCAATGTCACTCGAAGCCGTGTTCCCTCCTCTGGATTCCTGTAACTGTTTACATACTAATTCAAACCCTGATACTTGGCTACATAGGCAACCTGAAGGTATTCATCAAATCTCAAACAGTAGCTCAATGGCCATTGATCTACAGGTACAGCTCAACCTAAAAAAGAAATACAGACAGAAGTTTCTCTGGCCGTCCATCTCTGTGTTTAAACACATAGTGAAGACCCACATCTAAAATGAACATGAGAAATGTCTAGTGAATTCTTATGCTGCAGCCTTATGACTCATGTTACTCTTAATATCTTTATAGTGAAGGGATGATTTGCACTACGGCATGCCATAACTGTAAATGTAAACCAGATGCAAGACTTCAGTCTTTCCATTAGTTCATTAAAGAATTGATAAATCGATAAAATCGATAATAATCGATTATAAAAATCGTTGTCAACGAATCTCATTATCGATTAGTTGGTCTGCGCGCTGTACGTTTACTCATTACGTTACTTCTGTTCTGAAAGCACGCTTCGGAGAGTAAATACTAAAGTTGTGTCCTAAATGACGTACTGTGCACATACACTATGCACTACATACTCTACCGTCCAGTGTTTCGGCAGACCCCTAGTGGTCAGTGGTGTAATTGCAGGGGGTCTGAAGGAAAGTTTTCAAAACGTTTAAATAATATAATTTTTTTTCTTAAATGTATCAAAATATATTCAAATGAGATGTTTTAAAATTAATCAATTTGGTTATTCGCGTGCATTCACAAATATCACGTTAGCTGAGCTGACGATCGTTAGTTGATGGATTTATTTTAAATTTATTTACAAATGAAATGATAATTTGCAAAAACCTATAAGTGGTAGACAAGTTCAGGTGTCACATTGATGGATAAAATAAACAAAAGATAATTCAGAGAGTCAAATTAAATGTCACACCAACAATAAAATGTAATTGAACCAATCCCTGGGGACTGTAAACAACACGTTACTACAAAAGCAATGTCATTAAAAATGCACAGGTCAATCAACAAAAACAGACACTTTGAGACATTCTGACACACACAAACATCCCATAAATCATTTTATATAGCGTTGGTTTCAGTCAGAACACTGAGGTATGGAATTCAGGGTTAGAATAAGCGCATTTCTACACTGTTTACTCATGTTTAACTACATGGCTGTTAAGTGAGTAGGTCTGTGTGGAAGCTTTGATGAGGTGACTACAAACCAAATGTTTGTATGTGTAGTGGGTACTTTCAATAAACAGCAGTGTAATCGTGCAGGAAGTGGACAATCTCCACTCTAAGCTTCCTGTTCACGTGATACCCCGAGATCATCATTGCGCTCAAATCTCCACCCACCCCCCACCCCCGACCCCACCCCCACACACACAGTGCATGTGTTTACACTGGTTTATTGTATTTCACTGAATCTCCTGCTATGTATTATTGCTCCATTACATCAATTATTTTCTGTGGTTGAAACTGCAAAGACTTGAAACTCAGAACTTACCTTCACATTTCTTACTCTCACCACTTTGTCATCCACCTGTACTGCTATTCTCCCTCCATCCACACTTTCCCTGTGGGACAACACAGAAGCAGCTGATAACATCCGACATCTGATATAACATCTGCGTATCAAACAATTATGTTTTTAAAACAAGAACGCTATGTTTTGATCGTTCCAGTGCAACTGAAGTCCAGACTGTTTTGTGCTGCCACTACACAGGTTTAGATTAAGATTAATGCACTCATTCTAATATGTTATTGTTTCCATAGAAGGGATTTATGAACCTATTTTAAAAAGTGTTGATGTGGTAGAATCTTTCCTGTGAGATGTTTATTTGACATTTTTTGGAAGGAGTTTCCAGTGTCAGCACTTTAGGATGGAGGGCTTTAAAGTTTCTTGATAACACGATAAGCTACATTTTTGTCTTATTATCTTCAAAAAATAGAAAAAAAACATGGAGAGAATGACTGTTTAAAGCTGTTTACAAGAATTACAAGAATAACAAGAATTAAATTGGTTCATGAACATTCCATCACATGAAACATAACCACAGGGTGTCCCAAAAATCTCCATACATTGGAGGAAAGGAACACTTTTTTGCAAAATTTTTCACACTTCCTTGATATAATTTAATTAAATCATTCTCATGGCTGGATCGGGAAGCTGTCGGAAGGTTGCGATAGACTTGAACAAGAAACATGGCAAACACATCACACACGACACTGTTGCCAAACTTATCAACAAATTCAAAAAGACTGGAAGTGTTGCGGACCGACTGAGAAGTGGACGGCCACAAACATCCACTGACGAAGGCATTACCAACGTGGTTCTGACCTATCTAGTCCCCTATGTATGTATGGAGACTTTTGGGCCACTCTGTATAAATGGATAAAATATGATGTCATTCTTTAAATAAAAACACTGAGACTTGGTAAATTGTTGGAGTATAAGAGGGATAAAATGCTTCAAGAATCTCTAATGTTGGAAAATATCCTCCCGTTGTTGATTATTTCCTGTTACAGTATGCCATGTCGAGTTTTATTACTTACTTAATGATTAGAGAATACACGTCAACCCATTAAAAACATCGTCGGAGCCAGATACATATTCCTCACGTTCACAACTATAAACATCTATTAGTTCAGAGTAGTAACTGAATACTAGGGTTTAAGATGAAACCTTAAGGCATTAAGCCAAAATTCAAATGAAAATGCTTTTCCTCAATAAGGCAGTAATCTCCAATTCCTCCCTGGTGATCATATTTATCAAAAATAGAGCTGACTCCATACAGACGAGTGAAAGCAGTGTGAAGTGGTTTGGCTCTGAGACTCTACTCTCGCTGTGTTGTGCTGCACTGCAAACTCCAGAGTGTGTGAAACAGAAATGAAAACAGATTAGTGAACAACTCCGCCGTGAGCTGCACAGCTGAGGGAAAGCAAACTTGCTACGAGTGTGTGTGTGTGTGTGAGAGAGAGAGAGAGAGAGTTAGAGAGATTTAGTGAGAAGAGCAAGGACAGCTGTGTGTGCATTCCAGCTGTTCCAGACTGATGCAAGAGAGTGAAATTTGAAGTCGGTCCCAAAAGTGTATCAATCTGAATTTTGAAATGCTTATTTTTTTTTATTTCTCTAAGAGATGTTCAGGTCTGCAGGGTGTATCAGAGAAAGGATTCATTTTATTCCCTACAATCAGTGGTACCAAGCAGATTTCTCTTTTTTCTGCCAACCCTTAAGGCAGCCCTGCCCAAAACCTCAGCAGCCTGCCTTCTCGGCTCCTGGCCATGAGGAAGATTTATAACGGCGTCACGGATCAAAGCTTGTCCAGATGTATATAATATAAACAAAGATTGTTGTGCATAATTTCCATGAAATGCCACTTGTCACAATGTTTGCTTCTGACAACTGTGTACTTCAGTGCTAGTAGCACTAGCTTTAACTGTTATAATGCGTTTTGATTAACTTTGTTCTTCCTATAACCGTCTTTGCCTTGTTACTGGTTCTGGTTTGATGGAAACTTGGTGGAAGGCTTGTGCAACTTTTATAACTTGTGGCTCATTTAACAGCTGTATGCAGTTATGTTTGGCTTCACTTCTAAGCTCATTTAGATACAAGATTCTGCCGAATGGATGATTACAAATGTCAACGTACCACAACAGAACACACTACTTCTTAATGAAACTTTAATTTGACAAAGATAGGAAGTATGAAAAGAGGAAAGAGAAGCAGACCCTATTGTCACTGAACTCTATATCAAACTGGGCTTATTGCAAAGACATGTCTATTTGCATAACAGGAACAGTAAGACATGAGGTCATCCTTTGTTATGGACGAACAGTTTGTGGGGACATTTAAATGTCAAAACGCTTGCTGAAAAATCCAGCTCGGTCTAACAAGTCGAGCTGGTCAAGCATTTCACTTGTCTAAACTGATTCATGAATATTTGATGTCGAATTTTCTAACCGTTTTAATGTTGTGTTGATTTCTTTAAATCAGCTTGTTGTTTTAGTATTCAGAAACTCTTCTTTCTACCAGCACTTACCGGCTGTCAACCCTGCTAAAGAAAACAATAGAAACCGTCACGGAAATTCGAATGGTTTCCACTATTATTACCATTACAAACCATCAGTTAATCATTAGCATTAACATTTTTTGGTCCTTAAATGGTATCCACTAGATATAACATGCCACAAATAGAAGACAACATATTATCCGTAGAGACCCAGAGATCATTACAATTCGGATAATAAACACTAAAACCATTACAAATTCTATGAGGGTTTCCATTGTTGTTGTTTTATTCAGCAGGGAAAGATGATCGATCTACTAGTTTCACCTGTGTTTAGGCAGGTGGTAGCTGGTCAGACCAAGCACGACTTCTCAGCAGGGAAGTCCAAAAACGCAGAAAGATTGGGCCCCACTTTCTTTACCACTTTTATCACATTAGTCTCACCCAATGGAGAACTTTTGGGAGCCTGTGTTTTGGTCTGTTCCAGCTCCAGGTACAACTTAACCATGTGGTGAAGAACATTTTCACTGGTACAGTGGAGCTGGAACAAATCAAAATGTGAGTTATACACAGGTCCCTATAGACTGGGTTGGAAAGAAATAAGTATTCACCCCCAGAGCGAGTCTAAACCCAACATCCTGC
Organism: Ictalurus punctatus; assembly: GCF_001660625.3. NCBI lineage: Eukaryota > Metazoa > Chordata > Actinopteri > Siluriformes > Ictaluridae > Ictalurus > Ictalurus punctatus. The sequence goes on along the minus strand of NC_030424.2, from coordinate 14,470,339 downwards.
AGTAATTTAGCTCATGCTAGAGGGTGGAGCAATGCTACTACCTCATGTCTGGCTTTAATGGTGCTGTTAAAGAACCGAGGGGGGAAATAAGGCACATTTTCCAGAAGTTATCAAGGCAGTCTTTGATTGCGCCTATAACATCCCTGCTGTAAAAAAAAAAAAAAAAGAAAGAAAAAAAAAAAAAAAAAGGACACCATGACAGAAAGGCTAACGGTTTCCACTATAAATACCATTACAAACCATCAGCTAACCATTACCATGTCTAACTTAAATGCTGCTGTTAAAGAGCTGAGGGGGAAAATAAAGCACATTTCCCTGAAGTTCTCAAAGCAGCATGTGATTGTGCCTACAACGTCCCTGCTGGAAAAAAAGAAACCATGACAGAAATTCTAATATTTACAAACTATTACTGGTCCTCAATGGTATACCAACAGAAGGCAACATATTACCAGTAGTGGCCCACATGGACCATTACAGTTTCCATTAAAACCAAAACAATTCCCATTTTAACCATTACAAATTATTTGAGGTTTTCTATTTGGGGTTCTTGTTCCAGCAGGAATGACTGGACTTTTATACGTAAACACTGGACACTGGACGTTGAACTACTGATATGAAAGTTCCAGTGGGGGGACAAACAACTAACTGGAGCATATTTAATCCACAAATGAAGACATTTTCCTTTTAGAACAAACGGTAAATAAACTTCAACAGGCAAGAAGAGGAACCGAGTCGTTGTGTCTGCTGTCAGCGTGCTCCAATTCCCACACATAGCAACACCACCAACAAAAGCTCTCCGTTAGCACTTTCACCAATAATATTAAATAGAAATAAAATATAACCGAACAGGAAGCTTATTACGGTTGCGCTCTTTCTTACCTTGAGTTTAGAGGACGGACTCGAATTGCGACTTTCACGTTGGCCATTGAGGTTTTCAACAGGACAGAGGAGGAACTGGCCGCATTAAAGTGTGGTTAAATGCCACCTGATAAATAGATCATCTTGATAAAATGAAGGGCGTCGGCAGTGAGATTTCAAATCCATGCTGTTCATGGCAGTGTGGAGGAAGAACCCAACAGCACCAGAGCTGCGCGAACAACCGCACTGAAGCTGGAACTTCCTGCCTCCTCCAGGGCTCACTGGAGGAGGGACAGAGCTCAGTGCCAAACAAGCACTGTGGACAACCATGCAGTCACTTCATCAATTATTTAAACAATAACGTACTCAGACATTTAAATGACGGTTATTAAAATTAAAAAATAAAAATGCACTCAACGACATCCGGGTTTTTTTCTTCTTCTAAATATATCTTATTGAAAAGTTGCTGGACTGTACAAGTGTGTGAACAAAAAGCATCAAAGATGTCAAATAGTGAAATGAGGCATTACTGATAAAAAGCACATGCAGAAGATAGTAGTAAGTTGAATTTATTAATGAACATTTGAATCTATAATATTGCATTAATATGACTTGTTTTCAATACAAAGTTCAGTCCAACTTCACTTACAAAAAGATCAAGTAATTTGTCAAAAATGAAAACCGTATTAAACCTGTTTTTAAAAAATGCATTCATCTTCAGTAACATCTTTATCCTGGTCAAGATTGCTCCGAAGACTACACCCATGAAAACTGGACACAAGGCAGGAATAAACCCTGGATGGGACAGCAGAGCAGCATGCTTGCACACACACACGCTTTACATTAACACCTAAGGGCAAATTAGTCTTACATTTTGCATCTGCATTTTTCACCGTCAGCCATCAAGTGTCGGTCCATCCAATTTCCGTAACATTTATCCTAAACAGGGTCGTGGGGGAAGCCTGGAGTCTATCCCAGGGAACTCGGGGTACAAGGTGAGGGACATCCTGGACAGGGTGCCAACCCATCGCAGGGCACAATCGCACACACATTCACACACTACAGACAATTTGGAAATGCTAATCAGCCTACAACACATGTCTTTGGACTTGGGGATTAAACTGGAGTACCAGGAGGAAACCTGTCAAGGTACACAGGGCAGAGACAGGGTTGAAACCCTCAACACTGGAGGTGCAAGGCCACAGTGCTAACCACTAAGACAACGTGCCCACCCCCGAAACCACCCCGCCAGGGGTGTCTAGGATGCCAATCCCCAAAAGAAATAATGACCAGCAGTAATGTGGTCCGCATTGCACATACATACTCTCGAACACATTTTTTGTTTGTGATTTGGTGAAATATCAAAACTGACTGATGTCATTTAAATAAATCCACATGAACATAAATAACCAATTACAAAACATTTATTATATTTTTGATATTAAACATAGTTTAAAATCAACTGATAACATTAAGTCCAACATGAACCAAGTGTCGGTTAAAATGCATTCCAAAGCATTCTGAGTAACAAACATTAATATATAAGAAATACATCTAGAATATGGATAAGATGATAAGCACATATAATCAGATGCACGACATAAATGCGTTAACATGATGTAATTGTATATCAATGCAATTTTCTGTAGCCTACTGCATATAATTTTAGGCCTAGATATATAATTTTCAAAAATAGGTGTATAACATGTCCCCTGCACCTCGGTTCTGGACTTACTCACCTATGTGTCTTTGAGATAGGTGCATTCATAACCATAATATCAATACACAGGTGATACACACTATATGACCAAAGGTTTGTGGACACCTGAAAATCACACCCATGTGTGGATCCATAAAAACATGGTTGGTTAAGGTTGGTGTGGAAGAACTTGAGTGGCCTGCAGACAGCCATGACCTCAACCTCACCTTCAAGATGAACTGGAACGCTGACTGCACCCCAGGCCTACTCACCCGACATCAGAGTCTGACCTCATTAAAACTCTTGTAGCTGAATGAGCAAATCCCCACAGCCATGCTCCAAAATCTAGTGGAGAGCCTTCCTAGGAGAGTGGAGGTTATAACAGCGAATGGGGGGGAACAGAATCTGGAATGGGATGTTCAAAAGCACACAGGAGTGTGGTGGTGATGGGGTGTCCACAAACTTTTGGCCATAGTGTACTTCAGACTCAAATCTCTATTAAAAGCTAACTGTACTGCCCAGATCTATTGCACCACTCCCCTTACCCATTAGGAAGGATTATACAAACCTTTCCAAAAGCTCTCAGTCAAAATGATGGCCAAAATGATAAACGCATATTTTAAATAGCTTTTCCCCCTGAACATAGCCTTCTTTGTACATCCCTATTTCCATTAAAAAAACACTGATACTTAAAGAGGAATCCAAATCTGAGGTGCAAACAGATTGCAAATGCTACTTTGAAGAACAAATGCTATACTACTGCGCCACCAGCAAATCAGATTTCAGTACACTGTAATTGGCTCAATCAAGGGCATGTACAAGATGCAGGCTTAGTGCTTAAAACCTGTGAGGACGTTTAAACAAAATTTGCTGTGCACCAAAAAATTTTTTGGTAAGTGCTTTCGGAGTATCAAATGCTAACCAGGTAGGAAACCGAGTGTTTAAAATCGTTTTAAAAGCAAACAGAAGCTAAAGTGAGCTTGATTGTTTTCCTTTGTATATTCCATGTAGTGTAGGTGTCGTCCTCTTTTGGTCACTGGGAGATCTGCAGCATGTCACTAGATTTCACTAAAGGCACTGGCTGAGGAGAGGCCAGAGGCAGCTTCTGAAATTTCTCAATGGATTCCTACAATAAAGCAGACATAAATGATGACACAGTTCCTGTGACTATAAACATAATGCTGATGAGCTGATTTTCCTTGTGGTGTGTGTGTGTGAGACCATTACCCCTGGAAAAGATAACTCTGATAACTTTGCCCAGTGAGAGCCCACTTCTTCCTCTCTCAGAAGGCCTTTCTCTATAAGCGTTCTAACGAAGAGCAGATAGTTATATCTCTGTAAGGACAGATAAAAGAAACTGGATTCAAACTGCTGTAACCACACATAAAACGAAATTAATATCAGCAGAGTCGAGTCTACTGTGATTGGTGGTCACCTGAAGGTCACTGGCGTTGATAATGGCGGTGAGAGTAGGCTCATTGTAGAGAAGGTGCAAAGTCACACTGCCAGAGGAAACACACATCCACAGAACAACCAACTCATTCAATAAAGGTCCAACATCGGCTTCTTTCCTGTTATCCCCAGCTGAGGACACCAGGGGTAGCTCTCCAGAAACTGCAAACACATGCGAAACAACATTTTACACTAGGAATGGTTTGGGATTTTTTTTTCTGGTTTATCATACGCATATACATTCCGTAAACAATCACCTAGCTTGCAGGCCAACAAGACAGTGCAACGCAACATCATCTGCTCAGCTACTGAAGACATGAACTGCAAACAGAACAGAAAGGGGGGGGAGATAAGCGAATAATAACAATAGCTACAGAATATCAAGATGATAAATGAACGGAAACAGTCTGCACCTTTCTACATCTTAGTGTCTGTCTCACTTTATCTAGCAGTGAGTCGATCTGTTGAACTGTACACACTTCGTCTTCAGACCTGGGCCCTACTGCGATGCTCAGCACCTCCTGAAATGAACATGTGTCTAAGTATAAACAAACTCTGACAACAAAACAGAAACTGTCCTCAATTCACTGTTTTAATTCACTGTTATGCAAGGCCCTTTTAAGTTTAATAACCCTACTGTTACCAGTACACATTTTTACTCATGACACATAAGCGACATTTACCACAGTGAGTATCCCATCTGTACCTTTATCTCGTTAATAACATCTGATGCCAGCGGACCTTTGTGGGAGCAATCTTGTGGGCATGAGGACACAGCATCCTGTCCTGAAGAGCTTTTCTGTGTCTGGACACTCTTACCAGATCCTCTTGCGTCCACAGACTCGGTGCTCGCAGGACACGGCACATTCTTCATCGCCCGTTCGAAAGTACTTTTCCACTCCCTCTTTATAAGAGCTATAGAGAAGCATATGCATATATACTTCTTCACTTATACTACACAGGGGTCGTACCACAATAACCAGCAATGCATTAAGTTCACTGTGCGTGCTTCGCTACAGTACTTGTAATATTGGAGGAGAGCCAGCTGCAGGCTTTCTCAGTTGCCAGACGTGTGGTGATGCTTTCAGCTGTTGTGAGAACCTGCAAGACACAAGTTCTTTAAGGAGTGCTGTCACCAGAAAGAACAGGTTAGACATGAGGCTACTTACAGCTCGAGATGTCTCATCAGGCAAAAGAACCCTTACAGCTCTTGGAGCATTCTCACTGCAAAACCTAGTACAGGAGACACAAGCACAGAAAAGTCGAGGGGAAGAATAAATAAATAAATAAATAAATAAATAAAACACATTCTCACCTATGCATGACTATA